>NW_026938002.1:0-8200 GCF_032062105.1 Saccostrea cuccullata | reverse complement strand
ATTTAGAATAAAAAACCTGTTTCAAATACCTACCGCCTCTACCCATTTTCTTCTATGCCTATTGCAGGCTTGGGCACGATAAAGATCCCTCACTGCTCAATGACCCTGGGTGCGGAGTAAATTAAATGTCAAAATTAGAAGACCTTCACTGGTATATGGTGACGTCCCTATATGGGTGAGAAATTCTCAAATTGGACGTAAAACAACATACAGTCAATTTTGTTTGTCTATAATGTTTGTTCCATAGTCCTTTCTCTACGGGATTCCTCAAACACTTAACTAGGATCGAGAATAGGAATCAAATTTCACAAATCAAAAATATGAATACATTGAATCTGCAAAAATTAACGCCTGCATTTAAACTCTCTAAAATTACTAGTATACATAAACTCACTGAAACTATTTGAAGTAACATGATATGTAGTATTGAAACTATATGCATAATCGAGTCGCCTAGGTTAATTTAGTATTTTTCAATTCATTAAACTTACGTGTTTGCTTGTTTTCACATTCCTTCGGCTTCTCGTTTTCGTCTATATGAAACCTTGCGTTGAAAATATATATCTTAATGCATTCTTTGAATTCGACATACTTTAAAAAAGTAAAGCGTTTATCTGTACATATTTAAATGAAACCATAAATATCAGGTTTTTAACATGTTTAATTCAGCGTTGAGTTATCCCCTCTCCTTTAATTTACTTCTGTTCAGTAACTTTATTCTTTAAACGTCAAAGACTTTCTAAAAGGAAAAGACGATATATAAAATAAAACAGACGACGTAGTGTTATGTTTTGTACAACAATCCATTCAATGGTTGACCTCGGTAATATATTTCTAATGCACCTGGAACATAAAATCTAATGGAGTTTCTTTAGGAAGTGTATAGAAGAGACTTGTTTTAGTAAATCAATTAATTAAAGTATATTGTTCAAAACTGGGTTAAGTTTAACTAAATGTGTGTGTTAGTTATTTATTTGCTTCTATAATGTCGGTGGTAAATATGAGCGAGTAATTAATTAATATATCTGAAATTAAAGAATTGATTCCGAAGTAGACTACTTAATGGAAGCATACAGCTCAACCCACTTTTTAAACTCACATGGTTTTTGGCACAAATAAAAGACACATTTTTTTCTTGCAATAAAACTTGAAATTATCGAGTTTCAGTAAGAGAAATAGCCCTTATATTATTAGATAATTCATGTTGAAGGTGCATATTCTCTAATTTAATTATGTTAAGTTTTAAAAGTCAATGTACTACAAGGGTTTTTATTTCTAAATTGTATGATGTTAAATATGTATAATTCTATAGGTAATTATACTCGAGCATGCTAGAGGTTTACGGCAAGATACTTTTGACTTGGCGCCGAGGTATATAAGGCGCATAGGGACGTTAACCGAGACTCTTACTTGTATGAGTAAGGTACTTAGGAATTAATCAATCGATCTTTCTTTGATACTATTTACTTGAAGTATTCAAAATGACTTCTTACAGATGAGTACTTTTCTAAGTACGTTGCACATTTTCCATACCTTTCTTGGTTACGACGAAATATAGCGCCAAAAAAATAAGAAGACTGCAAAAAGAAATCATGTGAAAGGATAGGATAATAAAGTATTTTTTATCTTTCAACATAGTAAAATGTAAATATTGAACAGAAACTAACATTTATGGTCTTAAACTTTGAAATTTTGCACTGGAAGGTATCTTTCATGATGCTAGTAAAACTGTTGTCAGGAAGCTAACCTGAAAAAATGCCATCTTTTAAATTTGGAAAGCCGTTGAACAGATGAGAAATACTTCTATCATCTTGCGCTTTAGTGTCATATTAATGTACAGAAAATACAGAAGTTACATGAACTGCACTGTTTCTGTATTAAGGCAAGGCAAAAATATGCTTTAAAATGAACGGATTTAAAGACGGTTCCATTTGACGAGAAACCATGAAAAACGTTCATTTGGAAATTCTCATAATACAACATTCAAGAAATCCTACTAATTATTATGTGTGCATTATGTTTAAAGTAATGAAATATGATCAGAATTAAGTAAAAAAAATCATTTTAAAATATATTTTATTGTCACCTTACACAATTTTACATTATAACAATGTAACCTTAATTTGTGCGAAAAAGCATGTGAGTTTTAAAAGTGTGTTGAGCTGTATATGTGACTTTTCATGAAGAGTATGAAGGCCTAAAATTTATTTGATTCTAGGAACATTGTTAAAATTGAGGGAGATGTAATAAACATTAAAACTGAGAGACCGTTTGCATATCCGATTATCTAGGTTTCCATATACATGTAGATTCATATTTCATGGCCGGGTTTTACAAAACTATCCTAAGATTTTTCCTAAGATAGATCTTACGATCATCTTAAGATCTGACTTATGACAATCACAAGATTTGCCACTTATGTTTCTCAAAACTATTTTAAGTATAAGAAATTTTATGCTACCCCCACCACCCACACCTCCATCCCGTCGCGTTAGAGCGTCTTCTCCATAGTCGCGGCGTAAGATAAGAAGCTGATCCTTATCACGCAGGGCGTGAGACCTGTCCATCGGATTGGATGGAACTGCACATGTATAAACCGAGATGCCATGTCGCAGTTGGCGCGAGAAAGACCATGACTGCCGAGTATAAGTGTATATTAACAATAACCCAAAGGCAAGAGATGGAGTCTCTTTATGAGTGACAATTTCTCAGAGAGGGACGTTCAACAACAAACAGAAAAATACACGACCCGGAAACACTAGAGAGGGCATCAGGTGCCAAGGAGAAATAGTCATACCGTGTCCATTTGTTATACTCGTCCTATTTATTAGTCAGGAAGACGGACTAGACTTTAGTCAAGTTGTGTGTTAGAAAATTGAAAAAAAAAAAAAAAAGATTAGTTAACAAAGTACAACAGGTTGAAGGCAGATCTAGTATTCAAAAACTACATAGATACTCATATATTTAACGTTGGGTAATATATCCTTTCTTCTTTTTTAAATCGCAAACCTTGTCGTCTACACCATGAAAGTCTGACTTAAGGAAGTCTAATCCGCGGGTTCTGAAAACCAGACATTGAGAAATCCATAGTACTCAAAAAAATATCTCTGATTCTGATCTGAAGGCGATGAGTATAAACCCATTATAAGACTTCAAACATTATATATATATACTCACCGTCAATAGAAACGCAACACCCTAATTTTAGGTTGAAAATTATATACACGTTATAACTAGAGCAAAGCTCGTTGCAACGAGTAGGTCTTCCGTCATGTTTGACCGGAAGTAGCTTTCATTTTTAACAAAAATGAGAAATAACCCCAAAAATGCTTTGAATCCTTTGAAGCTATGTTAATCAATGCAAAAATAAGCCATTTTTTGCTACTTCCGGTTTAACCGGAAGCGAAGACGACGCACGGAAAATTAATTTTTAAGCTCCCAGAGACATATGTTACCCAAAAACTTGTCCAAAACGGCAAAAATACGCGTTTTTCGACTACTTCCGGTTTGGCCGGAAGTGACGAAGCTGGACGTATGTTGACGACTCCATTAGATTAAACTTGACATTTTCAACAACTTTGCTTCTTTGATGTATAACAAATTCTCAATACTTTTTGAGATATCTGGAAAAAAATTTTGGCCCCTCTAAATCCCTTAATTTAGGGGTCAGCCCTTTTTCTGACATATCATTTGAAAGATCTACGAATTTTGCACAAATTATGTTCTATATATTTTAACAAAATATTTTTAGTTTAGAAGATAAAAAGCAAAATATGAGCAATATTTGGCTCTTTTAAGCGTTCTAATTTTTGACCCCTATATAGCGCCATTTTGAATAGAGAAATCGAAAAACAAAAACCGATGTGCACAACTTCAATCCTTGTATTATCTAAATTCAGTAGAATTTCTGCTCCAGCTTTAGCCGTCTCTTAGCCTTTGTCTAGAAACGAAAGCCTATAAATTTTCGTTTAAAGGGAAATAACTCAAAACCGGAAGTGACTTTTTGAAATTTTCCTCAGCATTCTGATAGAGTTTATAAATGTCTATAATCTCTGAAAAATTGAGCGAAATCCATTGAGAAATGAGTGAGATATGAGGCCTCAAAGTTGCGGTCTAGGAAGCAGAAGAAAAAAAAATAACTAGAGCAAAGCTCGTTGCAAAGCAACGAGTAGGTCTTCCGTCATGTTTGACCGGAAGTGACGACGACGGACGGAAAAAATTACTGTTTATGCTCCCAGAGACAAATGAAACCCAACAACTTGTCAAGAACGGCAAAAATACGCGTGTTCCGACTACTTCCGGTTTGACCGGAAGTGACGACGCCGGACGTATTTTGACGACTTCAGTAGATAAAGCTTGACATTTTAAACAATTTTGCTTCTTTGACGTATCACAAATTTTCAATACTTTTTGAGATATAAAGGAAAAACTTTCGGCCCCTCCAGGCCCCTGATTTAAGGGGCCAGCCCCTTTTTTGAGATGTCATTTGAAAGATCTTAAAATTTCTCACCTTTTTTGTTCTACATGCTTTAACAAAATATTTCTAGGTAAAAAGTTATCGGTGAAAAGGTGCTTTAAATTTTGAAATTCTTGATAGGACTATTTTCGAGCCATAGCGAGCGTCGGTGCTTCGTACTTCCGGTAGTTGTGATATACTTAGTGCACATCTCCGAAAGTTGCTCTAGCATCACTGAAAATTTCAAGCTTCTATGTTAAGTGCTTTTTGAGAAAACTGCCGGACAAAGTGACCCTCTAAAAATCACTAAATCGCAGAAAACTCCGAACCGGAAGTGATGTCATCAAAATAAAAAAAATTAATATTGAGATTTTTTATGCTTCTTATTAGACTGAAAGTTTCATGAAAATCAATCGAGCCGTTCTCGAGAAATCGTGCGTAAAAAATCGGTAAGAAAAAAAAACAATAATAATAACTAGAGCCGAGCTCGTTGCAAAGCAACGAGTAGGTCTTCCGTCCTGTTTGACCGGAAGTAACTTTCATTAAAAAAAAAGAGTAATGAAGTCCAAAAATGGGTTAATCCTCCAAATCTATGTTAAGTATTGCAAAATTAAGCCATTCTTAGGAACTTCCGGTTTGACCGGAAGTGATGACGACGGACGGAAAATTAATATTTATGCTTCTAGAGACATATATTATTCAAAAACTTGTCAAAAACGGCAAAAATACGCTTTTTTCGATAACTTCCGGTTTGGCCGGAAGTGACGAGGCCGGCCGTATTTTGACGACTCCAATAGATTCAGCTTGACATTTTGAACAAATTTGCTTCTTTAACCTATTACAAATTCTCAATACTTTTTGAGATATGAAGAAAAACTAAACTAGGCACCTGCAGGCCCTTTATTTCAGGGGCCAGCCCTTTTGACATATTGTTTGAAAAGTTTTGGAATTTACACTTTATTTTGCTACTGCTTACGCCAAAATATTTCCAGGTAAAAAGATATTGTAGAAAAATTGTTAAAAATTATGAAATTCGCGATAGGCCTATTTTCGGGCCATGGCGAGCGCCGACGTGCAGCACTTCCCATAAAAATGAAATACCTTATACATATCTATAGACTTTGGTTTATTATACCTGAAAGTTTCATGTTTCTTTCTTGAGCCATTATTGAGAAAACTGCTGGACAAAATTACCCTCTAAAACTCACTTAATCGCAGAAAACTCCGAACCGGAAGTGACGTCATCAAATTAAAAAAAACGCCTTAAGTTCATATAATTTGTCATCAATGCTGAAAGTTTCATAAAAATCCATCGGCGCATTTACGAGAAATCGCCTGCACAAAATCGGTAAGAATAATAATAAGAAAAGTTGAAAAGAAACAACAGAATAATAAGAAGGTCTTCCGTTGAAACGGAAGACCTAATAAAAATAGTGGAAAAGAAACCTAAGAAAAACAAGAAGGTCTTCCACTGAAGACGGAAGACCTTCTTAATCTTTACCAACAGAATCAGTAGAAGGTCTTCCGTTGGAAACGGAAGACCTTAACTATGTACCAAAAAAGTTTGGACATCTTTTACTTTGCCAAATCAGTTATTTTACGGTTGAATGAATTTCTTACCATTACCGGAAGTTGCTTTTTAGTCCTCTGAACAGAATTCAAAAATTTCCATTTATTATAAAAATTTAACAATACATTGGGTTTCGAAGGTTTTGAAACTGTTAATCATAAGTATTGTACTAAAAGGCCGGGAAAAATCCTTTTTTTCTTTACCTGATGTGATGCCTATATTTCCTCAAAATGACTGATTTTCATTGCTAATGCTGGAAATTCTCAAAATAAAGAAAAAAAGAGCTGCAGATACAAATGAACACTACATAACGACTCATTATTTAGGCTCTTGTGTTTCAATAGCATAAATGACAGTTTCTTGACCGGAAGTCAAAAAGTTGCTGCACTACGCCAGGTTAGAGAAAATTCGACCCCAATATCTGAAAAACATGTATTTAAAAATGCACAAGAATATTAATTTCGCTCAGATTAAGACATTAATAAACCTAATGCATAGTAGAAATCGGGCTGCATTTGTTGTAAATAGCGGACTAGCACGTTTTCATTAAATGGTCGGAAGGGTGGATGTTTTAAGATTTACCGGGTATTTGTTTCTTTCTAAGGTCTAAAAATAACGTTTAATGTTTAAATGGAGCATCAATTTTTTGTAAATTTACTTCTTACCTAAATATATTCATTTTTAATGTTATCATTAAACTTTAGACGGTAACACATAACTCTTAAAACATCCCCCCTTCTTGCTATCAGTCATTTTGAGGAAATATAGGCATCATATCCGGTAAAGAAAGAAGGATTTTTTCCTGGCCTTTTTGTAAATACTTTTGATTAACAGTTTCAAAACCTTGGAAACCCAAAATATTGTTAAAACTTTTTTTTAAATGGTAAATTTTGAATTCTGTTAAAAGGGTTTAAAAGCAACTTCCGGTAATGGAAAGAAATTCATTCAACCGTAAAATAGCTGATTAATGTCCTAACTTTTTCGGTACATAGTTATAACCTGTTTTTAATTTTGTTGCGTTTCTATTGACGGTGAGTATATATATAAACTTTAATGAGGTTTCAAAGAATGCAAATATGAGCACCTGATATATATTGAAATAACAAAAGTCAAGTTTCCATTACAGATATTTATAATTTCTTATTAAATGAGTAACAAATAATAGAATACATATATAAGTTTCCATTATGGATGTCAGGTATTTATTTGTAAATTAAATAAGCAACAAATAATAGAAAACATGCATATATTACCAATAGAACATAAAATTTCATTTGAAAGAAGAATTCCTTAGTATGTTCAAATTTAATCGAACAACATTCCCCAAAAATATGGCGATACCACACCCAGTCACTCGTAAAATAGTTACTGTGTGTAACGTCTCTGCATTTGAATTAGCAAAAAACATGTGCTTATTATTCAAACATTGAAAAACATATATTATATATTCTTCAAATTAAATAGGACATAAGATTAATAAAACACTCTTATATCACTCTCGAAAGGTTTAGAACATTGGGCTTCAGCACAGTGAATGTCATCAGATATACTTGTTAAACCAATTTAAATGAGAAATAATTAGTCACAAATAATAATATTATAAATTTAAGTCCCTGCATTGTTACTATATAAGTGTGCCTTGTCATGGCTTTCCTGTCAAAAGCATATTCCAGACATTTTCAATGAAATTAATTGGACTATAAAATAATGATTAGTACTTCATTCACAAAAGTTCCTATTTTGGTCTGAAAAAAAAAACAGCTTTTTGTTTTAATTTTCATATTTCGAGTTTCAATTACAGCATCATACATCGTGCACTGTAAAGAAGTTGGTGGCGTCATATCAGGTGGTACAGGGGGATATCACTTGCTATCATTTGTATTGTGATATCAAGAAAACTTGCAGATCGATTTACCATTTTTTTTAACAACGAAGTATTTAAGATGAAAAACAAGATTAACATTTAATTTTAATGTTTTGACGTGACTTAATTATTGCTTTTTCAAACCTCTATATAGGTTGAAATTAGGAAGGGGAATTTTCACCTGGCTGCACAAGAATCAAACCTTGTCCTAGCGTTTCAATAGATATAACTATAAAGATTTTACAGATGTTAGATAATAAATCAATTCTTTAAAAAAAGATAAACATGGTCAGATTAGTCTGATATCGAT
>NW_026938001.1:0-8113 GCF_032062105.1 Saccostrea cuccullata | reverse complement strand
TTCAATATCTCTTTCATATTTTCCGTAAGAGGTCTTCAAAATAGCATATGTATATGGCCGAATTTCGTACATTTTACGGAACGTCATAATGACTTTGTGAATTTTAACACTTCTAAGTTCTCATAAATAAAGTGGTAAATATTTATGAATTGATGAGAATTTGACAAAAACGTATTTTACAATATATTACAGATAGTACTTTAATATTTTGTGAATAAAAGATAACTTAAATTGAAATTATAACGTCAGGTATACACAACCTTAGGTACATGTACAAGTGAAAATGACAGCGTGTCCGTTTAGCGCCTCTGTTTATCGCGGTACACGTAAATAATTAGATACTACAGTACATTGTAACGTTTTATTATTGACATTGATAATGTTTTGAAATAATAAATTTATTAATAATTTACACAAACTTTAACATGTTTAAGCATTTGATATTTTAATCAATCTGCATATGTAAAGCCAAGTCTAGGAACGTAGCAACCTGGGGGGGGGGGGGGGGGGGGGGGTTAAATGTTAAAATAAAAATAGTACCACATACAACGTAGAGAACAAGGGCTGCGTTTAATGTTTATTCCTCATATCTAAGGCAGTCCTGAGGTACCGCGTGATATTTACGCATGGACTTGTGAAGATATTCTTTTTCTCAAAGTAATCATCCTCATGTTTTAGCAAAATGTTATCACGATCATCAACTGCAAAGTTTTTAGAAAAAATTTTAAATCGATTCATTTTAAATAATCAGTACAGTGTGTTTATTGACAATCACAAGACAGGGTTATGAAGTTTCATTTTTCCCTGTCCTCTTTCCCTCTCTACCATCGGCTCATACATTCACTGAGAGGAACGAACGACAACTCTGCATGGGAGATGTGGTCATCTTTCTGCTTTTCAACATTTTCAACTACCGGGTATTTTCGACACTTGTGCATTTTCGAGCAATACCCAAACTTCGTTGAACGAATACTTCCTAGAGCAGCTTTAGCAAACTTCTAATGCAAGAACGCCGCCTAATCAGAGGCAGATCCAGGGCCGGCGCCTCGGGTGTGCGCACCCCTCCCCCTTTCGATTTTTTAAAACAAGATTTACTATATTAAAAACACATTATTAAAATCAGGTTTCCTTATTTTGTGTGTGTGTGTGGGGGGGGGGGGGTTTACGAATTTAACCCTAGGGCAGGGTGCCCTAATTTTTTTTTATCTTGAATTATTCATTACATCCCGATCTATCGAAATATCACGATTTGATTTAGGGACAGGCCTGCCCCGAAAGACTTCTAGGACAAAATTATTTAATCTAAATATCACTTTTTTTGTTCTCTCCTATAAGTCATTTTTTTGTCAAAGTAAATACATCCTATGATGAGCGATGTCGGAAACTAGTTTTTTACCACTCTTTTATAACATACGTCATAATAAATTGATAAATTCATTATTTATGTAAAGGCCAGTTAATATTACACTATTCCTATTACATATTATAATTGTTTTTTAACAGGATGATTTACATTTTGTTTGTCAGTAAAAGACACCCCCAACCCTAAACTATACACATGGAAAACGAGGCCACAAACTTGGGCTGACATATTTAAAAATCACGATTTGATGAATATATTGGGCCATTTACTAAGAATATTTTTTAAAAAGCATAATCTACATATTGAAATATTAGTGCCCCCTCTTTCACTCTCTCGCGCGCTCTCTCTGGAACATGCTGTCTACCTTTTGATATTCAGACTAAATGAAAAATATCAATGTCTGAGCAAAATATAACTATAAAAAGATTCAGTTAACATATACATCTGACCTGTATTTAGCTATATTATTGTAGACATTTACAAGTTAATTGCTCAAGATCTACCCGCTGCATGATAAAGGGACGACCATTTGATTCTGAGGGAAATAAATAATCTGTCCCTGAAAATGTTGAAAATAAATAATCTGTCCTCCACTACAAAGAAAATAAATAATCTGATCTTGACTTCTGATAATTAAATATTGTAAAAATACCTTTTTTATTTACATGTAATTTCATCTCAAAAGTCTTCAATTCAAAAATTTTTTTGGCTCGCTTCGCTCGCCATTTTTGAACCAAATAGTATTTAAAATCAGATTACCAGACGGGATACTTAAGTCAGTTTATCAACATGACAATAAATTTTCTTGTCGAATAATTATACTTTCCAGATAAATTAATACAAAATATACACTGGCGGATTTAAGGGGACGTGTACAACCCCAGGCCCTCCCTTAAAATTTCAAAGTATGATACGAATAATAATATTAATGCCATACTTTGGGACAATAGCAATATTTTTGTGCCTAGTTTTACTCTTAAAATACACAAAAACCCAAGAGCTTCAGGGGGCTTCGCCCCCCTGGGCCCTTTTCATTCAAAGTATGATATGACTTAATAATGTCATACTTTGGTACACATCTAACCAATTCCTACAAAAGTTTTACTCTTATACATATTGAAAAACCCAAAAGCTTTGGGGGCTTTGGTCCCTGAACTTACTTGATTAAAAGTACGGTATGACCGTATGACCAGTATTAATTATGTCATACTTTGGCTCATAATAACCAAAACCACTATAATAGTGCCTGGTTTTACTCTTAAAATACACGAAACCCCAAGAGCTTCGGGGGTGGGGGGGTGTACTCCCTTGGCCTCAACCAGGGCTTCGCCCAGGACCCACTGGGGCCCTTAGCGGCCCCATACCTCTTGCCTAAACAAAGTTATACCTGTCCCCTCCCCAAATCCTGTATCCGAATATGGTATATAAATGATAAAGTCTTTTAAAATCAATTGATCAAGGTACGGTAAGACATAGAAGAAAATAAATAATCTGTCCTTGATAATCTTGAAAATAAATAATCTGTCCTCGACAGGCATGAAAATAAATAATCCGTCTCAAAAAAATTTGTCAGCCCCCCCCCCCCCCCAGGATCAAATGGTCGTCCCCTAATGATTATGTAACACACAGTCTTACAGAGTATATTGAATACATGTAAGTCTACGCACCTACTTTAAGGCAGGTCCACCCTTTTACGGATCCGGTTTTAATTTTACACACCGATATAAAATTTTGATTAGCCTTGTCTATTGAAATAAAATCTTTTTGGATGATTGAAAATGATTTAGCAAGTATATATTTGTTTATTATAGTGTCATTGTGCACACAAAGCATTTAATGTACATTATTTATAGGAATAACCACTTTGCACTCTGTCCATAGGATTTATATATGTAATGTAGTACATACACAGACAGAGAATTCTTAATTGCCGTTATGGACCTAAAGCTTTTAATTTTTTTTTAAAACAAACTAACTTGAGATCTATTTATCTTTCATTTTTAGCCTATATCATCTTTTTAAATTAACTTTTTTATAAGTTTTGCGAAGAACGATTGAAAAAATAGATATTCCAAAAATGGGGGTATGGGTGTTCAAAAGGCTGTTTTGTAAAAATTTTCTGGTCAACCACAATAAAGTATGTTTTTCTGCTAACCTAAGATATAATTCTAAATAATTGTGAAGAAAAAATAGCATATAAACATAAAAGATTTTGAGAAATATTTAAAATAAAGATATTTTGAGCTTTTTCTCTGAAAGATTTTGACACAATCAACATCAATTTTTTAGTGTTTTCAAATAGAAGTTTCAAATATTTCCTTGACAAATGAATATTTATGATTTTCCTAAGTTTTAACAATAATTGGATGTGATTTGGTACATAGCTAAATAAAATATGATGTTACACTTCTATATGTCGAATTTTGACTGTTGAATTTTTAGAGGTATATACTCCGAGACATGTTGCATGAAAATTAACCTGCAAAGATATGTTTTTTATGGGTATTTTAGTTAGATAATGACTTATTCAAGATTTTCAAATCAAAAAATAAACAGTTTGACAGAAAATTCTGAAAGTACGGACCTACCTTAAATAGTAATAATGTTATTTATTTAAATTTTAAACATTTTTTTAATATCTAGAGTTACTTATTGATCTATAATTATCACGAGTACGAAAAATATTGAAGGTTCCCTAAAAAGTTTGACGTCATTTTCTGCACATTGTGACGTCACGAGAAAAAAAAATTGACGACTTGTCAAATGTTGAAACAACAAACCAAAACAAATAGACCTATTCTGGTTACAACCTGGCTACTTTGGAGGGCTTCTGTAAAACAATGGTCCAGAACAGACATGCAGATGTGGAAAGCATAGACTACCCGAATACATTTCTATTTTTTCAATGTTTTTAATTGAACTAAGAACTGGAGTATTAAAATCTGTTTACCCTACGCTATTTACCATGCATAAATAATGTATTCATGCTAAAATGGATATATGGTCGTGTTTATATAATTTACAGTAATTTTTCTTATAAAAGATTTAATTCTTGCAATGAGAGGTTTAATAACATAATGAAATTATATATGATGTAAATTGATTCTGCATGCGCCAGCTGACCAAACGACATTCATAAATATTAATTTTAAACATGGGGCGCATTCCTCTCGGAGAAAAAAACTTGTTCAAAAATAAACGTAAGATACCAATAATTGATTTTATACTTGAATTTTTTTCCGAGAGGAATGCGCCAGTAGTATAAGGATCCTAGCTAGGGGAAGATTCTGATTGGCTGAGAGAAATCACCTGATCAATTCTGATTGGTGGAGGGGATAAGTGGGTCAACTGAGTGGAGTTCTAACCCCCCTAACCCTAACCCTAACCCTAGCCCCCCCCCAACCCTAACCCTAACCCTAACCCCTAACCTAACCCTAGCCCTAACCCTAACCCTAACTAACCCTAACCCCCTACCCCTAACTAACCCTAACTAGCCCTAACCCTAACCCTAACTAACCCTAGCCCTAACTAACCCTATCCCCTAACCCTAACTAACCCTAGCCCCTAACCCTAACTAACCCTAGCCCCCTAACTAACCCTAACCTAACCCTAACCCCTAACTAACTATCCTATTCCCCTTAAATACTGGAGTTGTTTACACTGTTTACATTGGTACGTAGGTACTACGTTTTTGTTTATGCTGACTATACAGGTAAATGTGCCGTGTGCAAAAACATTTCAAGAATGTGATTATGACGTCACGCTTCACAGTCTAGACAGCCCTATAACCGGTTTAAACTGGTTTTACTGAAAGACAAGAACAACCTGGATTTTTTCTGAAAACAAAACACAAACAAGACAGATTTTGATTTTTCATTTTTATTCAGAATGAAAATACATACAGAATTTTCCTCTTGTGGGTGGACTCTCCTTTATTTTTTCTCCTGGTCTGCTTCCCTTCCTAGATCACGGATCTCTTTCACCACTTCTTTTATTTCCTCCGTGATACTGGTCATTTCTTCCAACATAGAACATAGTAAACCATCTGGCTTAATTTCCTCTTGTGAGTGCTGGGTGGACACTCCTCTATTTTTCTCCTTTTTGTAGGCTACTTCTTTCACTAACTGTTCTGCTTCCCTTGCTAGATCACAAATCTCTTTGATCACTTCTTTCTGTTTATTTATGATATTGCAATCCTCTTGTGAGTACTGGATGGACTCTCCATTATTTTTTTCCTGGTCTGCCTCCCTTGCTAGATAACGAATATCTTTCATCATTTCATTAAAATCCTCCAGGATAGAATTCATTTCAAATAGAATCCGACATAGTATGGTTCCTTCATCTGCACCCATAAAATCTTGTGTTTCAGGTGTAGTCTCCTTTGTATTTTCCTCTGCCATATTTTACTTCTGTAGAGTTAAAAGTACTCACACAGAATGATCCTCAATGTCCAGCGCTGGTTTATATATAGCATGGATTTATTTTAGAGCCGTGTGCAAAAATACGTTTTACCTGCGTTTTCTTATATATACCTGTTTGCATCACCTGTAAAGGGGCCGTGTGCAAAAAATATGCTGACTACACAGGTAAATACTTGGCAGCGATTCAAGTCAGGGGACCGTGTGCAAAAAAAAAATATGCTGACTACACAGGTAAATACTTGGCAGCCAGCCAAGTTTGTTTAGGGCCGTGTGCAAAAAAAAAACTTACCTATGCTTTGTGACGTCATCCATGTCAGCGAGCTACCCTATGCATTATGACGTCATACACTTGTAAAATTAAAGTTTCATTTTCACTTTTGTTTCTAAGAAGTCAACTTAGATTTTCAAAAAAATGTAAGACTATCTTTTGTTTTTACTTTGATGATTTTCCTACTGTGAAGCTTTCCTTGTATAAAGCTCAATTTTTCCATGACCACGGAAGTAAACATCCTGATGCATTCTTGTCATGTGAAAGTTGAGAGCGTGTTCATTTTTGAAATCTCCTTTCTGACAGACATATTCTACAGGTAAGTTTGTCTTATTTTTGTTTACATTTCCTATATGAAGGTCATCTTTGTATTTAACCATGATTATGTAAAGTTCTGTTTTGAATGTAAATACTATATTTATCCTCATTTCATGTGATTTACAGTTGTTTAGCCTGCATGTAACTCAGAGTGCATTTAATAATTCTATGATGGGTCATTCTATGATTGAATTTCAATCAGAAAAATGTTCACTAAATTTTGGTAAAATACATGGTATCTTTTACATTTCTGTCCCTTTTGTCTGTAAATTACTTTGCTTTACTTACATTGTAAAATGAGGTTAATTGTGTATTACTGAATTGTATGATTTTTTTCAGGATCAGCTGAGATGTAATCAATCACTGGATTATTTAATGGATAGGCTTATTGGGCATATATTTGGATATTTCTGGTAAGTTTGTCTTGTTTTTTTTTTTATTGTTTACATTCCCTATGAAGGTCATCTTTGCATTTAAGCATGATTATATGGTTAATTTAATGACTGTGTAATACTTACATGTATGTGATATGTTGTCTCTAACTTACATTCATATAAATCATGATATAATTTCATAATTCATATGTATGTTACCCATGGAATTCAGACTTACTAAATGGTGATCAAAGAGATATTAATTAGGAATCTAATAAGAGAAAAGGAGGAATTTACAAAAGATTAATTCATAAGTCATTTACTTTTTGTTTTGATTCTAAATATGTGTGATATATGCTATACATATATTTTCATTTTCACTCTTGTTTCTTAAGCTTTTCAAAAAAAAAAAAAAAAAAATGAAGGACTACATGTTGTACTGTGATGATGTAAAAAAAAATTAAAAATGTATTTTTCTGTATGCATTACTGATAGCTATTAAACCAAAATTGAATCTGCTGTTAATAAAAGGTCTTTTAGTGTCTAAATAATTAATTTGATAATCATTTTATTTTGTGATATTAATACATTAGTTGTGCTTTGTTTTATTATCTATAAATAACATGATGAACTTTTCTCATCTCGAGTTAATGTTAAAAACAATTTGTTTTGAGTCTCAACACAAATATTTTCATGATCTTTTTTTGACATCGTACATGTTGTATTTAAACATGCATTGTTTCATACAGTACTCTGTCATATTTAAAAAAAATGCTTTTATTTCTACAGTCATCAACATGGAATGTATGATAATCTTTTATATTTCGGGGTTTAATGACGAATTTCGTTTTACCCCAGTGAAAAAGGCTTGTAATCCACAATGTAGGTCTTTTAAAGTTGTTTCACATTGTTTATGATTGTGATTATGTTATCACTCACCTAAATGTTTAATGTTAGCTATGCTAAATAACCCATTTCTGTGTAATTTGAGAGAATGTTTTTGTCATGTGCTTAAAGTATGGCCTGCTATTCATGTCATCATTTAAAGTCGCTCCTCAAATAAATCTTTTAAAAAATACATTTACAAATGACATTTAATACATGAGTATAGGTATCCAAATATATAAGAGATATTATTTTGCATTACATTTACAAGAGGCATTGTCTCATGTAATTTAAATCATAATAACAAAAATGGAATTTATTTTTCTATACAGTCCTCAACCTGGAAGATATGTTTTGTTCCTAACCATCTATAATCCATTCTCTATGAAGTGAAGCCTGGCTGCTCTTCCTTTGGAAATACACAGTTAGTCAATCAACATAGAAACACACAAACTTGAAGGTAAAGTTTCAATGAGATACAATT
>NW_026938000.1:0-8135 GCF_032062105.1 Saccostrea cuccullata | reverse complement strand
TTATGAAGAACGCATCGTGATTTGCCCACTATAAAATACATAACTTAATGTAGAACGCGCTGTGTGCTCCCGACTATAAGCTATACCTTATTTTTTCCTTTCAGACTGCTTTAATGTCGAGCGCGCTGCTAGTTGTCCATTGTTTTGTCCTATGAATTACGCTCCATTGTGTGGTACAGACGGCAAAACCTACAGTAACGAGTGTGAACTACATGTCTCCAACTGCCTGTATGTAACTGTTTTTTTTAATCAGTTTTTATGTCTCCATCCTACCCTAGGGGGTTATGATTTGAACAAGTTTGGATGTCCACTCCACTACTTGAAAGTATTACCATATTAATATGAATTATCACGGATTTGCTTTTTTGAGAAGTTTTTTAAGAGATTCTTCTTGTGTATCCCTATGCAAAACTCATCATGACTGAAACGAACTTGAAACTACACTTCCCGCAGATGCTTCCATATGCCTTTTTAGTTCTTGAGAACAAGGTTTTATTCTTAGTATTTCTTTGTAAAAATTTTGATCACCAATTTCTGTCCCACCGTACGTCCAGGGGTCAATTTTCAGTACACGATAATGATTCCAAATAATGATTCATTATACCTCCGGTGATTTAAACAAACGTGAACTGACCTTCACACGGATGCTTCTATATAAATATTATTAATTATGCTTCCTTCCCACTGTGGGACGTGGAGACGAGTCCTTCGGATGAGACCGTATAAACAGAGGTCCCGTGTCTCAGTAGGTGCTGGCACGAAAAATATCCCTCATTGCTCAAAGTCCTGAGTGACGTATATAGGACAAATCGGCAAGTGCCAGCGTCTCCATATGAGTGAAAAATTCTCGAAGGAAGTTAAACAACATACAATTAATCATCAATTATGCTTTCTAATGAGGAGACGGATTTAAAAGATTTTTCTCTATTTTTTTCCAACGTAAAATCTTGAAACCCTATCTGTTGTGGTATCGCCCTACCCCGAAGTAAACCACTTTTCTTCATATTTAGAAAGAGAAGCATCTACAGGTAGTGTAAGTTTATCAAATCATGACACGGGGCTATGAAGGGAAATATAAACATTGTTTGTTTGTTTGTTTTTTACATATGCACATTTATATTCCAGACACAAAACACAAGTCACTAAAGATTACAATGGTATGTGTGGTGGCGATGCTCTTCAACCAGTAGCCGTGTCACGCTGATTTATAATTAAATCGGCATTATACTGCTGAAAAAATGTGTGTTTGTCTTTTCAGTGAAACATAAGGGAATAACAAACAGAACTCAAGATCAAAAGTCCATAAAAAATACAAAATAGAAGGATAACAAACTCAGACCTCCAAAACATCAGAGGTGGGATCAGGTGCCATGGAGGAGTGAGCATCCCCTGCCGACCAGTCACATCCGCCGTGTACTCCTTATCGGCAAATAACGGAAAAATCCGTTTAAATAAGACTGCTGATATTCTAGTTTCATCAACTTGTTTGTCAATAATTTACCTCGTTTTAGAAATTGTTAATACGTAGAGCATGCTCTTGCGTATGGACTCAGCTGAGATATACAAACTCCTTATTCAGGTGATGAAGGTATATTACTGTAAGGGAAGTTGATGATTGTACAACTGTGAAGTTAGAGACATAAAGTTTATCATAGAACTTGGTTGTTAGATTTCCATTAACGTCTTAATATTTTTCAAGTAAAATATCCAAATATAGGACAGATGTGTCAGACTCTGTGGTATCTTTTATTACAAACTCATTGGGATATATCGTATCGACTGTATATTTAAATGTTGAGATGAAGGACAAGGCAAGTTTTTTCTTCTTTTCGCGCAAAAGATTTTTGTGCCAATTCTCCTTCATATGAGTACAGAAATAGGTCTGCTAATAAAGGGCGCAATAAATACCCGGCATGGGAATTCCAATAGATTGTAGGAAGACCTGAGTCTCAAAATCTACATATATATTTTAATTAAAAACTCAAGCATCTTTTTAATGTCAACTTCATTAAAAACTCAATTAATAGGTACACATCTTTTGTAACAATTAACAAGTACACTGGAACTTGAAAAAACAGAAAAACAAAGCAAAACAAATCAGCTCAATATTTACTAAAGAATAAAAGGGAAGTGTCCACTACATCACTCAATATCAAAGAACATCAGCACTTACTATGTATTATATTAATGACTGCATTGATTATATGCCTTTGGTTCTACTTCTTGCGGCTTATAAAAAAAGAGAATCGTAAAATTTACAATTTTCTTTACACAACCGCTTCATACTATTATAACAAAACCAAAGAGTATTTTTATTCAAGAAACCAAATATACCTTTTAAAAATTCGACAGGAAAGTCCATACGCTTAACATATCTAAAGTACGCTCGTTATAAGCTAAAAGGCAGAGCTCCATTAATTTAAGTGTGAAATCACAAGACCGTCTCGGATTTTGAGTGTTTTATAACTCGAGACAGTGTATGTTTTATCTTAGCTCTATTTTCCCACATCATTTCATCTAGAGAAAGCCCTTCGACAATTTTCACATTGTGCTACAAACACACTATCAATGTTCAGTCAATAAGCAGTCATTCTTGTTCATCAGATATCACAATTAACTTTAACATTTTTTCAATTGGTTGAGGATTCCAATTTCCTTTTAATGACCAACTCTTGAATATAAGTTTGGTATTAAACTTGTATTTAGTGCTTATATATACGATATGAAGACTTCAGAAAATGTATCATGAAATCCACTAGTATCATTGCCATAATGTGTTTTTCACTATGGTCCATACGAAGGCCCAGTCTCCCCTCAAAGACAACAACTCTACAGGGCTGGACCTTAACTCAATAAACACCGAAAACGTTGACATTGTTAGACAACTTCTGAACCAAGAAACTATCATTAGGATGACCTTAGTGAAAAATGTCCATACTTTAATGAAAGACATGCTGAGCTTACAGGAAAAACTCGCTGAGGCTGAAGTTGAAATCTCCTCCCTGAAGAAATCGACTGATAGCGAACTTACCGATTTGAAAAACGAAGTGATGCTGCTGAAACTCGAAAATGGTATGCTGAGAAATATAATAAATGTTCACGAACAAGAGCTTGAAAATTTGAATATTAAGCTTGAAAACGTTTCGAATACACTGGCAGACATTAAAATCGAGGTAAGGTTTTCGTCGCTGACACTTCTAAATCTAAACACACGTACAGTTGATGTGGAAAATGAAAAAGAGAAAGTGGCCAGATCTGTAGAAAACGTGTAGAATTACCAGACATAGACCAAAAGAAATCAGCTGCAATCTCCAAACTCAAAGAAGATAACGATTTATTATCTGGTAAGTATTCTAGCTTTTTAAATAGTTAGGTCATTTTAGGAAATATTAAGTGAAAACTATTTTTATGCGCCCGAATTGATAGATCCGGGACGTACATTGTTTTGTCCTGTCTGTCTGTTTGTTTGTCTGCAAACTTTAATCTTTGCCATAACTTTTGAACCATGAAAAATAGAGACTTCAAATTTGATATGCATACTCCACTAATTTAGCTCTTTTAAATTTCACTTAGGTCAATGACCTTGAAACCTTTACTATTACCTATATGCTAAAAATAGCTTTTTATCCGCAAACCTTAACCTTCGCAATAACTTTTGAACAATGAAAGTTAGAAACTTTACATTTGGTATACATACACGACTAATTAAGCTCTTTCAAATCACACAAAGGTCAATGACCTTGTGACCTTTGACTGTGACCAATATGCAAAAAATAGTTTTTTGTACCTTTTCCATAACTTTTGAGCCCCTAAAAGATAGAGAATGCATATTTAGTATGCATACTCCAGTAATTAATCTCTTTCAAATGACACCATGGTCAATGACCTTGTGACCTTGATTATAACATATATGCTAAAATAGCTTTTTAAAAAGTTTGTTGCCGCCGGGCGCATAGTGTTTTACAAACACATCTTATTTACACTTTTTTCATGTTTTAGTGAATGTGAACAGCTCGATGGACAATTTAAAGTCTGCCCTGAGGTTGTCAGAGACGGAGCAGTTAAAGTTGTCTGCCGCTGTATCGTCCTTGGAACTGTTGAGAGTGAACTTAACCAACCATGATCATGGTACTCATTCTTTAAAAACACGTACTGCTGATTAGGATTTAGATCCACCTTATCTATGACCTAATCAATTATCACCATAAAACCCTCTAACACAAAGATTTATTGCATTTTCATGTTTCTATTTCTTAGATAAAGCTACGAAATTCGCATTTACTGCGGGTGTTACCTCAAGCAACAAAACTTGGAGAAGTGGAGTTATGGTTTTCGATAAAGTCATCTTTAGCATTCGAAGCGGATATAACCCAAGTACGGGAGTTTTTACGGCCCCGATAGAAGGAAACTATGTCTTTTATGTCAGTGCTGTGGAGTTTTCTAACCGTTATCTCGGAGTCTTTATCGATAAAAATGGAAAACATCAGGTACAATTAATTGGCGATTCTAGTGCTCAATTCCAGACGGGGACAAACATGGTGATATTAAGTCTAAACCGGGATATGCAGTGTGGGTCAATTACAAAAGTGGTAGCGGTTATTATAGTGAATTCGAATCAATTCCTGTTACAACCTTTTCTGGATTCCTCATTTAAAGTACATTATTTCTATCGGCAATTCATTATTATATTTGGAGACATATTTGTCTTCTTCAGTTTTTATTTACATTTATTTAGAGCTACTTGTATTTGCGATTTGATTATAAATATTGTTAGTTTTAAAGGCCATGCCATAGAGATCTTTGTGTCATGTGTTTAGCGGCGGGTGTGACCAGTCGGCAAGGGATGCTCGATCACTCCTCCAAAGCATCTGATTCTACCTCTAATTTTTGGAGGTGTGCTTTTGCTCTGCTCCTATATTGTAGTTTTATAGAATTGTTCGTTATCTCTATAAACCGGTATTTCATCTGGTTAGCATTAAGTTGCTGTGAATCAACTGGAGTCAAAATTCCGTAAACAATACAAAATAGGAGCAGAGCAAACACGGACTTCCAAAACCTCAGAGGTCGGATAAGGTGTCATGGAGGAGTGAGCATCCCCTGCTAACCGGTCACACCCGCCGTGTGCTTCTTGTCATGATTGGGAAATAACGGAAATATCTGTCAACAATTCAGTATATAAATAATGGACTGACAATTAGTATGAAAATGTCAGACAGCATTTGACTCAATGATAAACTGTATTTGCTAACAATGGCATTGTATCGACCATAAATATTACGAAATGGTGACTTTAAACGAGACTGCTGAAATTCTTGTTTCATCAACTTGATTGTCAACATTTTAAATCGTTTAAGAAATTGTTCATGCAATATTCACCGAGCCTGAATATTGTACTCCTCAGATGGCTATCCAAAATAAATACATGTATGGTAGTTTAAATTCCACTGTGTTTTTTTTGAAATATTATACAATTATTGCTGCTTTTGAGGTCAATACAATGATTTAGCCATCTGAGGAGTACGAATGTCAGCTCAGGTGAATATTGTACTCCTCAGATGGCTAAATCATTGTATTGACATAAAAAAAAACACTGCAATAATTGTTTTATTGTATGATTCACTGATAAAATGATGCAGCTCATTACTTGTTAACTTGCATTTAATTAAGTCCTAGCCAATTACAAGAGAGAAACAGACTTAAAATGTGAATAAATCTTACCAGTCGTATCAATTTGAAATGGTATTTTTTTTATATCAATTTTAGTTGCCATGAACAAAATAATATATTGTCAGTCTTTTAATAGGATAGATTTTGAAAGGAAGGAGTTTTTATTATCAGGGAAAACTGACTGCCAAAAAGTAAAAAAAAAAAAAAAACATGTTGTTCAGTAAAAGTGTTGGACGAGGGTCCCTGCATTCCCTCTTAAAATATTCACCCTAAAATATATATTCGCTTATGTTGTTTTTTTCACATAAAAAAATCATAGTCAGTAGAAATAGCTTTTTAACAATTTGTATCAATTTGGAATTTCCCAATCTATTTTTAGATCAATGGACAGGAAATAAATCCTTGTATTGGAACATCACGTATAATTATATACTGTGGTGGAAAGATGAATGAAACATAAGAAATAGAATGATGATTAAAAACAACTTTTTAAAGCAGATAATTCTTTTTTTGTTACACATCTAATTTTAAAGAAAGGGAAACAATTCTTACCAAAATTTAAGGTCATAGATTAGGACACATTACACCCTTAAACATGTATGCTAATAGTAATAAAAGAGAGTTACGTTGAAATGAATTAGGTATCTAACAGTAACACATCTTTAATATATTCAAAATCACAAACCTATAACATACTCCAGACTCTATATTCTCAGATATTTAACTAATTTCAACATTCAAAGTTGTTGTACTTTGACCAATCCATTGTCATTTACACACAAGTTTGTCCATTACCCACCAACTTATCTGAACTAGTTTGCATGTGTGACTGATCGTATAAGTAGCATTGCTTAAGGGAGTTCTCAAGTAACATAAACCAACTAAAAGGCCCATAAAAGTATTCCTTTGCTTGCTTTTTCTCATACATTACAACCTGTTTCAGGGTACATAACCCTCAAAATTCAACTGCCAAAATTTAATGTTGAGTATTTTAATATTGTAGTTATGCACCAAAACACAAAAATCAACAGACTGATGTTGAGTCTGCATCACAAAATTCCTTAATTTTTCATAATCATAAAAACTCTCAAATGATTATTTACTCAGGGACTTTAAAAACGCCTATTAAGATTGCTTTTATTGTCATTGGTACATTATGTTACATGTGGTAGGAAGTTTATTAAAAATCATATTTCCATAGAATCTCTTCATTTTCCAATCCAATCAACGAATTTGTTAACCGAATTTTTTTCAAGGCAAACAGTTAAAATCACACTCTCAACATTTTTCTCGTTTTGATTAGTAACGTGTATGACCACCATTTGAAACTTCAAATGCTCTAAGCGGAGCCTCTAGGATTGGCATACAGCTCGAATTCGTCTAATAGGAATGGTATTCTACTCTTCCCGTAGAGCCTTTGCAGCCTCTGCTAATTCTAGCACGCTTGCGGGTTGGCGTTGACGTCTTTTTAACCGTCTTTTAAGCTCGTCCAATACGTTTTCGATGGGATTAAGGTCGGGAAACCGAGCTTGGAAATCCAAGATGTTACCTGTATTAGTGTTTAAAACGTCGTTTATCGATGATATGGATACATACTAAAATGGTTAAAACAAAATACATAGGCAAAATATTAGAATATCAAAATTGTGAATTTGTTTCACAAGACATTTTCATATAGGCGTTTTTAAAGTCTCTGAGTATATTATGCCATTTTGTATTGGATAGGATTATATATAAGTCACATAATTGATAAGGCACATGTTATATCATGATTACTCAGATAAGATTTACAAAGCAGTCTTTTGGACAGGTATACCCCAATATACTAGTAATATCAAGTTTTACCACAATGCTTGGCAAAATTCAAAAATAAAAACATGCAAAGAATCATGCTCTTTTTAAATGAATTATACATCTCAAGTTAATTTGTATAAAATCGATTCCTTTTTAGCATAAAGGCAACTAAGAATTGTGTGTATCACTCTGTGTGTCAGCATACAATGACCTAGCTTGAGTTAATCAAACTTGCATTTGGCAAAATACTAGTTTCCGCATTAATATAACAGTATATCAAATTCCATATGCTCAACAATCTCAAGTAAACATACCAAAGGCATGTTATAATTTAAACCAGATTCGTTTAAGTTAGGATCTTCCTTGATAACCAAATTTACTAGGGTTAATGTTAAGGGTCTAACTTGATATAAATTACTAGTACCATTTTTCAGAGATAAAACTATTATCTTTGAGGCATTTTTAAATACTTATAACTCTTGTTTTTGTTTGAAGAGGGATATGGAAATAACGAACAGTATTCAATTTCAACGTCCATTAAACAAATATACAAAATAAGAGCAGAGCAAACACGGACCTCCGAAACATCAGAGGTGGGATCAGGTGCCATGGAGGAGTGAGCATCCCCTGCCGACCGGTCACACCCGCCGTGTGCTCGTTGTCATAATCAGGAA
>NW_026937999.1:0-8329 GCF_032062105.1 Saccostrea cuccullata | reverse complement strand
CAAATAAATCACAAGCAGATAAGGTGCGTATTTGCAGAAATATGAATTAAATTTGACAAAATACGCATTGAAAATTAAAATAGAGCGTACAATTACGCATTAGCAATCATAGATATGCATTACACCACAAAAGTACTGTGTACAACAAGTTGAAGAATACAGGTTTGACTTACTTAATGATACAAATTGAGGTTAACTCCGTGTTTGATTTTTCTCTGACTCTTTGGCACAGTGTACCTTGACTTACTGTATAATCTTCCTTGTCAAAAAAGAATGCTTCCCAATCTTAGCAAAAAGTCTTGTTGGTATTTACAAAATTTATTCAAATAAATGCAGGAACTGACGTTTGAAGTTTTTTCCCTCTTCAAAAATTCATACTTTGATTACAAGCTCAAAATCAAAGTAAAGGTCAAAACATTTATATATAAACAAAATACTCTTCAATCATTTTGCTGAAAATCAAAATCTGCATTGATTTGAAAATCAGGGAGTAAATACACTTTGGGGTAAAACATTATCTGGAGCTCTGAATCAACAGATATCCAGTATATCCTTTTAGAAGATGACAGAGTCAAATGCATCAAAAAATCTAACATGAATTCTAGAAAACTATTTGAATCACCTTTAATTGAGCCAAACTTATAAGAAAAGTTAGTCATGTTTTATTATCATAGATTAGAAAAGGATGATTTGACCTTAAAAATCCTAGCATCAATCACTCAAAATTTAAGTCGAAGATAAAAAGTTTTTCAAAAGTAAGTCAAACTCAGAGGTAAAGTGCAAAGAGGTAAAAAATGTTGGCATCCAAAGGTCTGTACATATGAAATACACATATGAAATATCAAAGCCCCCCACAACCATTCTTAAATTGTAACTAAGGATAAAGTTTGGCAAAATTTTGCAAAAGTAGAAGGAACTCCAAAGTCAATGTCAAGAGGTCAAATAGGGTAGTATCAAAAGAAAGGTCTTGACTCAAAGAATTCATGTGCGAAATATGGATATTAATGTTCTTTGTAAAAATGAGGGCAGCTAGCAGTAAAAAAAAAATTTCAAGGATCATAATGTAGGAATTTTTAAATCATGGCCTTAGTTTTTGTTAAAAAAATATTGTACATACATATATTTATGACGTCATGGTATGATATAAGCATTTCTGTGCTGGAATTAAGGAATAACTGTCAGATTTTTTTTGGTTTCATCAAGATGATCAATCGAGTGGCTTGCAGGATAATTTGCATATGCATAAAATTATCACACAAGCCAATCAATAATGGATTGATAATCTTCATGAAACCAAAAAATTGACAGTTATTCCTTATATTTACATGCTCTTGATTCCGCAAATTCATGAGCTACAAGTCCCGCTTCTGTCTCTATTTGTCCCGCCCAGCTGTAATTTTTTGTAACCGCACCATTCGATGAACCAGTAGACTTATGTAGAAATAAAGCATTTTTACCATGTTTACTATTAGTAATTTTATCTCTGACAGAGACATTGGAAGAATTTAAACAATAAAATGCTTTCTTTGGTCAATTGTTAGCATGGAAATAGATGTTGCAGCTGTTGCAGAAAAAATACAGATCCCGCGTAAGCGGGTCACATGTAAGGTTTCTTTTCTGCGACGTGATTTCCCGTACTAACAAACAAAGAAAGACATTTTATTGTTTATATTTACATCTGTATTAAAACTCAATCAAAGTAAAATTAAATTTGTTTAAATATTGCAATTAAGATGAATATGTCATTGTATGCAATAAGTGATGGAACAGCCATTGTTCATGAAATCTGTGCACATGGCTTGCTTAGTGTTGTTCATGCACTGATTAATGGCAATGGTCTTCATAAGAAATAAAAGACAAGCTAATTCAGAGAATTCGTGTAACCCGCTTAGGGAAAAAGTCGGCTCCCCCTGACTGAATTTGTAGAATTATTAAATGTATACATGTATACTGAAGCAAATAAAATACATGTATGTCAATATGCATATAAAGATTTGATTGCTTATTCTTTATTATGTGTATAGAAGATTTTTTATATGGAATGTTTATCACACTGTAATGATGATTTTATAACCTCATAAATTTTTCATTTCACATGCTGAATACTATCATTTAGTAAAAAAAAAAGTATTTAAAAAAAAAAAAAGGATCGACCGAGATTCGATCCCGGGACCTCTCACATTTGAAGCGAGAGACATAACCACTAGACCACGGAATCGCTTTACGCAATGTGAAATATATGCAGAATTGAAGTCACATACATGTATATATTCATGTTTTCATGTTCGGTATTCTCAAAATTTTACACAATCCATGGTGTTTGATTTATTTAGCCTTTATTAAACAGTTCTAATAGATGTAATAAGAACATAATGTCCGCTGAGAACCTGTTTTATACGCAATAACTCTCCTCATGCCCCTGCACTAAAAATAGCGACATGTAATACTATAAATACTAATAAAACAAACGGGGCGGGGCACTTTGAGAGGGGCGAGAGACGTCCTAGGAGTTTTGGTATAAAATTACATTGCATAAGCTCAATATCTTCTTGAAATATTGCCCGGAAATGATAGTTTTACATACAGACAGAATGTATAAATTTACGACCTTGAACTTTGACCTTTTGACCTCAAAATCAATAGGGGTCTTCATTAGGCCACAGGGAGTTGTTATATAAAATTTCATTGCAATAGCTCAAATGGTTCTCGAGATATCGTGTGGAAACGAAAGTGTTTTAACAGACAGAATTTGCTTATTTATGACCTTGACCTTTGACCTTTTGACCTCAAAATCAATAGGGGTCTTTTTTAGTCCATAGGGAGCTGCTATGCTAAATTTCATTGCAAAAGCTCAAAGGGTTCTCGAGATATCGTGTGGAAACGAAAGCGTTACAGACAGACAGAAAGACGGACGGACAGACGGACGGACAAACCCAAATTAATATCCCCCACTTTTCAAGCGGGGGACAAAAAAATATTCAGTGGATGTAAATCTAAACAAATTCATATCCAGGGAAGAGAGATAATTCATTTATAGTTATCCTTAAATTACCATTTCGTAATTTTTAAAAAATCCTAGATTCTATCTGAATTTTTTGAAATATTGAGGCAGGCGGGTGGCTTTTATTTTATATTTTTTTCATTTTTTCCTTTTTGCAGACTTATTATTGACCTGGTCAATTGTTGCAGATTTATCTATAATACCCATGCAAATAAAAGTCATAGCAGAGGTCCATTTATCTCTTACTTCACATCATCACCATCTTTAACAACCAATGACCTTTGTTTAATATGTATTGCAGCAATTACTATCTTTTCACCTGTTAAAATCATGCCGATATTCGTGGGGTTTAAAATGAAAAATGAGTGGTAGTTGAATACCCATCCTGATCAGAATTAAGATGAAGAAAACAGAAATTAAAAAAAATTGAGGCGGAGGTAAAAAATCGTGAGAACTGTGCAAAGGGGACAAATATCCCCCGCTGGGTATTTCAGAGAAGGTCCCTTTTTAATTGTGTCACTGTGGCTCTTTTTAAGATATTTACAAATATGCTTAAACAAAACAAGCTTTATAAGTTCCCCTTGACTCTCTAAATATTCTGAATGTGGAATTCTTGCTAATGAATAAATAATCACCATTTACAAATCTGCATTTGCTTTTGTAAACAATTTAAAGTAGCTTATTCTTTAAATGCTACACTTATTGCAAACAACTAGAAGCATTATAAGTATTTTTATTGCATCATTTCAATGCATGTTTAGCCACAAAAAAGTGATTTCAGAGGTAATAATATCATCACCCTCAATTGCTATGATCATAATGATGTAGTACTTTAAAGTACACTCATTGATCAGTGTTTTAAACAAAATAAGAGAATTAGTGTCTAGCTTAATGTCCTTCTTATTGGGAGAAACATTCTGAAGATTTTATGACACACCCATACTTTTAAATACACATAAGTAATTCTATCCCAGATTTTGAGGGTCTATTTTCAATCTTTTTAAATAAAATTTATATTTGATTCAATCAAATACTACTTTGTTAAAACACCTTTCTATTAGCACTTAATTATTGGTAACTGTGATATTCCTTCAAATAAGATGATCTGAATTCAAAAATATATGACACCTCATGTTACTTTAAATTTGAAGGAAGGGTGATATTAGATATGCATGTTGTTTTATATATATACATGTATTAACATTTGGCTCTGGTATTAGGGCTAGCTCAGCTAGGTTATCACAAAGCTTTACATATTTAAACTTGAAAAGGTTATTTTTATTCATATATGTACTGGCTCCAAGGCTCTGGTAATTGGGCCAGCTCAGCTTGGGAAATGGATTGATATATATTTACATATATACAGACCTTTGGCTCTGGTATTCGGGCCAATTCAGCTAGGTTATGACACAGCTTCACATGTTTGAAGTGGAAAGGGTTGTTTCTGGCCTCTTCAAATGACCTCATGATTTTGTCACTCATCCATTCCACCTAAAGGTCAAATTTACAGAATAGAATCTAAAAGTAAAAGTCTCCCATGCTAGCTTTCCAGTGACTATGAAGAAACACACAAAGCATTAGAAAAAAATATCTGTGTACCAGTACAAGCTCAGAAAAATTAGGGAATATAGACAGAATTTTGTTTATATTGCTTGTTTTTGGGGGTTTTTTGAGACATGACTTGAAATACATTTATCAAACAACACTTTGAATCTAATTTTCCTAGTGATATCTTTTGCTAATACAGTAAACCATACTTATCACGAAGCAACAGGAACAAATGATTATGCTTCGTTATAAACGTATTTCATTTTATATCTGATAAGATCACACTATTTTAAACTTCAAAGACATGGGGAATGAAAATCACTTCGTTATAAGGGTCAATTCACTGTAAGTGTGTTCATTATAAGCATGTTTTGCTGTAGTTCTACAAATGGTTATTTCAGTGTCTTTATGATCCATCTTACATATCTTCTTGTAAGTCAGTCTCTTTATGTCAGTTGTACTTTTAATTATTATACATGCATTTTGTAGCAATTTGCCAGTGACCTTCTATAAGTCGATCAGTATGGATTTTTACTAGAATCTGTTGCCAACTTCAGATTTTTATCCTATTGTATTTACCTGTGTTTGAAGGTATTTTCAGGAAGTATGACTATATTTGATCTGATATAAATAATTATTTCTACAATTATAAGTTCATCAAAATTTGTAAGCACTTGTTACTTAATGCATGTTGAAAATAGACTTTCCCTTTCTGCATTATATTAAGTTCTACGGTATGCATTATAAATGATTATTCATTGTCAAGTTATAGTTCTCTTATAAATTTTCTCTATTTCCTCCTCCAGAGAAATATTGAATTTTCTAGGACTAGCCCATAAGTGGGACAGACAGTTTCAGACCAAAATTAATTAATAAAAATCAAACTTATAGGAGAGTATATATGGTATCAATGGTTATATTTGAAGAAAAATATACAGACATGACATTTCCAGATTTCACAAGAAAAAAAATTATTGAAAATGGGATCAGTTGGGTAACCAGCTGCAATATATTTTTCTCAGGCCTCAGCAGAAGTTATATATTAGGGAGAAGTATTAGGGTATTAGGTTAATGTTTATATCTAGGTTTCATCTTAGACCATTAAAACTTACTTGAGATTTGGCAAACTCCACCACATTAAAACTGACATTGTTGAGCAGGGCAAGGGAATAGGGTGAGAGTCCAGATTCAGAATTCCTCCACATCTGATCCTACAGTATTAGTGACATGCATATATTTTAAATAAAGCAATATAAAATACTGTATCATTTAGAATTGAGTATACATCTTGAATTTTCTAGAATCTATTCATTATATATTATATATTCCTTTGTACAAAACTTAGATCTTCCATCGCAGCCCGATCCTACCTCTTGAGGTCATGATTCGAACAAACTTGAATCTACACAACCTGAGGATGCTTCCAAATCAATATGACAAATCATAGATTTGTTGTTCTTTACAACATTTTTTTAAAAAGATTTTCCCCCTATATAATCCTGACCCCCCCCCCCCTTAAGGCCAAACTCTACCCTAGGCTTCATGATATTTTTTTTTAAATTGAATCTAGTCTTGCAACACTATTACCGGTATGAAGAATTCTTATAAGTTTCAACTATTTATTTAGATCTAATGAAGAAAACAGCCTCCTTTTTTTCTCTTTAACTTACCAAGAGCTGAGCCAGTTCTAGCATTCGGCCAGCAGTATCCACAGCAACCAGCACATTGCCATCATTTCTCATAGTCTGTAGGATTGTTGCTGTTAAATATTGAACCTCATAACAATATATTTCAATTCTTAGTTCTAAGTTGTAATTGTATGAATACTTTAACCTTTTTTTTCAAAATAGTCATAATTATATAACCTGTTCATATAGAATATTACACAGATTATTTTAATAGTCACTGAATCTCTGAATGTGCGTAAACTTTAAATATTCTGAAACAAACTTCAGAACTATTCTACATGTATATGATTCTTACTTAATAACTGCTCGTCTCTTGCTCTTCGTCTAGACTGCACATATGTGGCATTAAATGCATCCGTTATCATCAGATGTGGTCTTGAAATATTCTCCAGAACACAGCCATTCAAATGTCTAAAGGAACAGTATACATTTAAAATATTCATCAGAATGAATTTTAGATGATAATACAGCATATTGTCCCTAATATTCATTTCTTTCTTCTGAGAAATGATGATGAGTGCCCAAGTCACCTAAACCCATTAAAATATCAAAGATTTACCTAATTTTAGAATTTTAGTCTAAGTGAACGATAAATCTTCCTTGGGTTTACCTTTCTTTCTTGTGATTGTAATCCACAGCGTACACGATTTCTTCCTCTCCATCTTTGATGATTTTCCAGATCGTCCCCCCAACATGTGACCAGCAGGTAAAGGTGTTATCTGTAGACCATGTCCCTTTCCTTTCAAATTAGCATTCAGAGGATTTTAAACTCACATTTCCCCAGCCAGATCACAATTATTTAGTTTTTTTATATTTACATTCTTATTAATCTAATAATCAAATTTGTGTTAAATACATCAATATGCATGTACATATGTTTAAATGGATGAATAATTCCAAATAAATAAAATTTTATTAAGCAAAATTATTGCAAATTTTAAAACATTTATTTAAGTAAATATATATAATTTTACCTTTCAAATTGACAGTCTGTGAGTATTTAAGCTGCACTATTTTGTCAAAAGCAACATCCACATCATCCAGAGTGAATATGTCAAAATCTTCAGTGTTGTGCCGAGACTTAGAGAGATAAAATTAACATTACTAGAATTGCAATACATGTGAATGTGGATGATTTAAAAAAAAAAAAACAAACTCATAGAAGTATATTGAATTTAACTGCAGTTTGAAATTTGCTGTTCATTGTTTGGGACAAAAAATCCAATTTTTATTAGACAAGAGGCCATTCATATTCACAAGTCAAAAATAACTCTGGGAAAAGATCTTCTGATGCTGAGCTTTTATAAACAATAGAATCATGATTTCCAAATTTCACAGATAATATATTATCACAAATGTTTATATTAATATACTACTTAAGAAAAAATGTCTTAAACAGACCTGATATAAATCATACATAAACATCTGTCCCATTTTATACACAGGAATGGTAGCATAAATGGGACAGTTCAAAATTCCATTTCCAACCAGGTAAGGGAGAGCACCAAGGTGTATGTGATCAGGATAGGTCAACAGAATAGCATCTATCTGATGAGCATGTCTGAAATTATATTTCATACAACGTAAAATAAATACATAAGTTTAGAAAAAAAAGACTTAACAAAAGTCTATACAATCAAGAAATTAAGAAGCTTCATTGTGTCTAGATATAATTCCTCCTAATATACTGTAGATCACTAAATTTTCGCGACACCTTATTTTCGCGAGATAGTCATTGACTCTTGGTTAGCGAGACAAAATTTTCGCGAGTTGTGGTTATTGTTCTATATATTCGTAAGGAATAATATTAAACGCGAGAATTAAATTTTCGCGAGCACACTGTCTCGCGTAATTACACGAAAATAAAGTTCTCGCGAATAAAAAGTGATTTACAGTACATATACTGTGGATCACTTAATTTTTGTGACACCTTATTTTCGTGAGATATCATAGTCATTGACTCTTGATAAGCAAGACAAATTCATGTATTGTGGTTATTGCTTTATACATTAAGGAATACTATCATATGAGAGAACTGATATTTCGCATGCACCTGTTAAATTAAGCGAAAATAAAGTTCTTGCTAATAAAA
>NW_026937998.1:0-8081 GCF_032062105.1 Saccostrea cuccullata | reverse complement strand
CGTTTATGTGGATGCAGGTTATGTGCTTTCTAAAATATATCAAAAAAGAAAAAAAAAATCTTTTTTTGCATTTTCAAAGCCTGGTCTTCCTGATTCCTTATCTATTTTGTCTGTGCAACTTTTGCCTATTTCGGACATACTGATTTATTGGCATTTTAAAATTTCCTGATAATGACAACGCACACTCTGCGTATGTGACGGTCGGCAGGAGATACTCACTCCTCCATGGCATATTTGATATTTGATATTTTAATGGTACGTGTATGCACTGCCCCAGATTAGCTTTATTTAATGAACCATTAAGCTTAAACACTGTTAATTATCTCCATTTGGAAATGTTTCATTTTGATATTTGATAGTCTCAGGTTCTAGCTATAAAACTCATCTGAAAATAAATACAGAAATCGAGGTTGCTTTCTACAGAAAACATATTTCTGTCGGTTGATAGTAAGTGTTAAGCAATTGTATTGATGATATCTGAGAACATACATATTTTTAAAAGATGCATTTCAATCAAAACTACATCAAACTTTAAATTACCGCCCTTAAAAGTATAATATATATCAAAAAAGAAAAATAGCAATGAGAAGCATAACGTCCAAATTACCTACAGGGTAAATCTCTAAAAAGTTTGAATAAAAGTAAATTTGGACAATTCTTGGCTGAAAACCTTATTCCATTCGACAATACCGTCTTACCAAATAGCAGATACTCTTCACATAGATGTAACTTCTAAACATTAAAAAAATCAATTTTCTCCTTACCTTCTGATAACATTAAATCAATTACAATCCTACCCTCTGATAATATTAAATCAATTTCTCTCTACCTTTTGATAATATTAAATCAATTTCTCTCTACCTTTTGATAATATTAAATCAGCTTCTCTCTACCTTTTGATAATATTAAATCAAGATCTTCTCTACCTTCTATAATATTAAATCAATGACTTCCCTACCTTCTGATAATATAGAGGATAATGACTATCCAGATGTTTAGTATTTGTTATAATATCGGTAGAAACGATACATTTGAAATAAACATATACCCAGGTGTGAATATTGCCACTTTTATTCAAATTGAAAATAAAACATGGATTTTGATATGAATTTTATTAAGAGTAAAGATAGTTTATATACGTTAATAAAGATGAAAAAAAAACATTACTTATGATTTTTTTGGAAATATTTTTGAGGCCACGATGGGTACCATATTTGATTGAACTCCTTGACCTTTTATTTAAAAAAAAAAAAACAACTAGAAAATAAAGATTCATTAGGCCAGGGATCCTTACATCCAATACGTAATTACTCCGTAATCTAATTGATATTATTTTGCCATTTTGTAATTTATCAGACAACGGGTATGCACTTGATAGTATTTGTCATCGACAGTTATCTACATTTTAACAAAACAGACTTGCTGTTATCTTCTTAAAATGCATGGTTGGTTGCTGCATTAATAAAGAAACATAGAAAATATTGGCATACCAATGGAATACATTGAGATATGTACCATGCATAGTATATGTACGAGGGTTGTCCCGTAAAATCGTGGACAAAGCGTTTTCTCGAAAAGTAATGGGCGTATAAAGCTTATAATTTCAGTAAATGTTTATTTATTATATTTAAGTGCATGATATTTTTTTGATAAAATATTGGCAAAAATAAAGATTTTATTATGTTTGAATGTGCACGAGGTATTGTCCCACGGCGCACGGTAAAAAAAACAAAACAAGGGTTTATTAAAGAATACACAAGTTTGAATTCAAATAAAGTTTTAAATACATGAGATTTGGATTAAAATTACCCTAAATCAATTCCACAATCAATTTTGTCGTCTTTGTAAAAATTTTAAGGCATTTGCTTAATTTTTGGCAGTTTCCCGAGCATTGAAATGGGAAAGTTATAAACACAACACACGAAAAATGGCAACGTTTTATGACGTTACGACGCACCGGAGAACAGTTCAGTTTTATTTCTATGTTGTAATGACACCTTTAGAGACTTTAAATGACCATAGAAGAAAAAAGATTTTACAAATATCACTATATCATAAGTATACATATGAAATAGGAGTTTTCTTAGCGAAGTTATTTCTGATCGAATCCCTGGGGAGTACAAAACATACGGACAAACTCCTAATGTAATAGCAAAGGACGCTGTCACAGTAGACCGCCGATATGAGATTTTCTATTAGTTGAATGATGGTGAGAATATTAACTTGTAACTTATAACAAATCTTCAGAAGATCGCATGAGGGTGCCAATTGGTTCTTCGGCTGTTTATGGAGACTAAAAAATGTGTATCAATGAAATTCCTAAATTCAATTCGGACTCATCCAACTTCATTTTCAGCAAAGATAAAACGTTACGCTGCTTTAGACACTTTGACATTATAATCCATGCGCCGTAAGGTGATGCAATATATGAAATAAAATCTCATAATTTGTTTATTTATGCATATATTGATCTGAAATTTGCTGAGTATATTACTAAAATATGTACTAAATAATAGTGAAAATTTCAGAACGCAGTGATGTTTATTTTTGACACGAAGCAACTTGTTCACGATTTTACGGGACAACCCTCGTATTTTCTTTTTTTTAATTTTTATTTTGGATTCGTTGTGAAAAGTTTTGAAAATGCTAAAATGAGATATCGGTCGATCTGATGCTTTGCATCAATTTAAACGTAGCAAATAATAAAAAAAAAATTCTGGTGCTCTTTTTCTACAAAAGCTGATTTTTTTCTACCGGTGGGGGATCATTTTCTGTCGTTGAAAAATGACCCACCGGTCATTATTCGATGAGGGGCATTATTCGTCTGTACACCAGCTCTCTGTTAGCTTTAAAGGATTTATTTTTAAAACAGCTTGAATGTTTGCTGCATTTATTAAGTCACACAGAAGATATTGGCGTACCAAAGGAATACATTTCGCCATCATATTCAAATTTTCACGGCAAAAATGAAATCGATGAATATGCATGAATATTGAATTAATCTTACTCAAAATATTGTTAAAATGAAATGAGAACATTGCACACATATTAAAATCAATTTATTACATTAGCGTTGTTTTTTGCTTGTTTTTTTATTTTTTGGAAATGTGATGTGACTGTTACGTGAATGATCATGTTAAATGTCCTGTTGCCTTTATCTTAATTTTACACCCTACTTGGTAAACAAAAGACTGACCAAGTAAGCAACCCCAACAACTAAAAAATAAATCTGGATATATTAAAAAAAAATGTTAATATGAAAAAAGAGCTTTTTAAAAGCAGTATCTACAAATATTTGTCGAATTTAATAATTGTGGATGTAGTTTTACACCTCATTTAATTTATGTCTGATTTTATCCAGTCCTGGCGGAGCAGACGTTCATAGAAACATTAAGTTTTCTAAAATCAAAGAAAATAAAGCTATCATATTTTATATCGTTTCCTTTTATCACGAATTTTGAGTGGGTTTCACATGAATATTTTAAATGCAATATAATGGGTACAAAGTTTGGAAATATTTTCGCCACATGTCTTCAAATATTTAGTTTAATTATAATACAAATGAGATTCCGTTCTCTGGGACCATATAATTTATTTATACAATGCTACATTTGAAAATGTTCGTCTACTTTAATTAAGGATAAATTGGAAGTTTAATAACTGATTTATTAAGCATACATACATAGACCTTTATGTAGAAGTAGTAGTTGAGTTTTTTTCTGGCCAAAACAAAGGCTTATTAAATGGAATCTTTGGTTTATTAACGAATTCATTTTCTTAAACTATAAAGTTCTACATCTATCTTATGTAAAAACCAAAACACAGAAACAGATTTGATATTCTGTAGTCGGGCACAAAAAATAATGATTGTTTTAAAACTTGGCTTTTATTTTGATTTTAATCTTAAACAGAGGCCACAAGAAGGCCCAGAATTGGAACGTTTTCCCAACCTTTCTCAATTCTTTCGGAATTTCGTAAAATTTGAGATAGTTTTCAATTCGAAAAACATCTGAAATTTTTATATCTAAAATGCATCTGATATAGGTTTATGATATACGTATGATATGAATATAAATTTGGCAGATAGGCAAGCTGGTGCTCTTTGTTTTCTTAAACAAAATTCGCATAAAACTGAGAACAATTGGAGATTTAATTAATTAATCATGATATTGTTGAATTTTATCTGATAATAAATTGACCATTCGAAATATCATATACAAAAAAGAATATTGTCTGCCTTCAATTTTCAAACTGTTGCTTTTCCATAAGTGTTACCAAAATTAATTTTTTGTTATTCTTGAAAATCCAGCTTTCTCTTAAAATATCTCTAGCATCTTCTTTCTTAAAATCAACACATAATCTGATCCACAGATGTACAGCCTTCCAATAGCATTTTCAAAAAAAGTTATAAACACAGAACACTGAAGAGCTGTAGGGTAGTTTATGCTGTTAGAAAATCCGCCCTCAGAAGTAGATATAAGAAAATAATTGCAATTAATTACACAATGAATAATAGAATATAAATGCTAGGATAAGGTAGGCCGGATAATACTTTATTGAATTCCTTATCACCAGTAAATTTCAAATAAAAGAAAACAACAGTGTCTCTGTTTAAGCAAAGTGAATTGTTTTTTTCTGAAGAATAAAGGCATTTCACCTATGTTAGAAATGAATGGAATGGCCTAAATACTAGTATGCGCAAGATTATATGATGAAATAGAGCTTCCTTGCGTTATTGTTGTAAACTCATTATGGCTCCTCAATTAGATAATAAAATCAATAAACTATAGCTGCCTCTGTAATATTTTGACTTAATATATCCCAGTGAATTCAAAATATAAAATACCTTTGTGTCTGACATATCTGGTTCTTATTTGATCAATTCTTCATACACAAAATAAATTATCCATGAACCAATATATTTTTCTCAAACAACGACAATTTGACCACTAAGAAATATGTGATTTGACGGTAATTGTTCGACCATTATTTTCATGTTGAATTGCTTATAGGTCACCTCCGATATGTGTTATTTAAATGAACTTGAGCTTGAACAAGGGTTCGTTATTTCCATATTTCATTAGTACAATCACAACAGATTGACCAGTTAATGCTTATTTTGTAAGTATTTAATTGGACTATTAATTTCAAATGAACTTGATCCCCTCAGTGAATATAAACAAACATTCAACAGTATTTGTGGTTAGGTTTTATTTGGTAATAAATTCTTTAAAGATGTGCGTCTTATATACTCCGAAATTTCTATGAAAAAAATTGTTTTAGAAAAAAAATAGTTCCCCAAATTGTAAGGAAACAAGATATGAATCATTACTTGACATTACAACAGACCTTTGATTTATTAAACATCCAATTAAACTGGAAATTCCATATTTATAAGATATATTAATGCATTATCTAGCTTTTAATTAGCAACCTTTTTTTATTTACGTAATAAAGTATACATCATTAATTATACTTTTCAAATACATTGTTAATGTTTTTATAGCAATGGTATATTCAGGCCGGGAAACTCGAAGATTACGTATTTTTCTTACCTAAATGTAACGCAGAAAAAAAAAGAATTTTTATATAAAAACCTGTCATCTAAAAGTGCCGATAGTTACCTTATGCGTTTATACAATAATAGCCTTAAAAATTGCAATTTCAGCACCATTTTGTAAGTCTATGAAATTTCATGGTAAATTTTATATGAAATCTCCAAACAATTTATGAAATGTAATATCATTAGAAAGGGGGTGGGGTGGTGGTTTCTTTTTCTAACGTGCTATAAAGTTTTACCTCCTGGAAAAAAAAACTTGCATATACCTAAGAAATATTTAAATAAGCCATTGAAAAATAAATTGTATTGAAAGTACGTTTTTTTTAAAACATCGATAAAAAGATTAGAAAGATGAAAATGTAAACTTTAATGTTGATTTGTAGTAAAGGTGTTCAAAGTATGTCACGTAAAAAGGTGAAGTTGATCATATGTGATTGATGTGGAATGCCGTCAACCAAGATTTTTTCACTTATTTCCAAAATCATATCATATAAGTGTTCACAGAAATAATAACCTTCTGTCCATTCAATTTCTAACATTTTTTCTCATTCTGATTTTTGTTGTATTTTAATCACACAAGCAGTCAATATTGTACTAACTGTAATTGACTAGGGTAACTCGGCTTTCAAAGAATACAAAATATATTTTGATAGAACCAGGAAATTGAATAAACTTGCGTGGCAGTGACGACTTTTCTTATTCGGCCAATGCAAGAATTTCCTGATAATTCTTTAAGACACTGTGTAGGATGTTGGCCGATGCACGACTGTCAAACAACCAATGCAGGTATTGGAACACTTTTCTCTCCCTATAAGCAAAGCAGGCATTGCCAGACACAGTGACCAAAATAGGGCTAGGAAGTTTTTTTTCCATTCTGTTGGAATTTCGTAAAATATTTTCTGAGATTTTTATTTGTTAGATGCATAATGCTCTATGGTTCATTAAACAAAATGTTTTGTATCTATGATAATATGTTGTCTAAAGATTTTACATATCCATGTTATCATTCAATATTATATTTTGATATGAGTTAAGAATACTTGTGGGATACTTATATTTATCTAAATTATTTAAATTTTAGATTGTACTTCAATGTTTTGGCAACAACACCAACAACAAAAAAATAAAGACTTCTTCCACCATAGTGAAATATTAAAAAGATCTACAAATGACGTTTTTTTTTTACTTCGAAAGTAGTCCAAAATAAAGGTTATGGTTGTATTCGCTTATTTCCAAAATTATATTATATACCAGGTAAGTAGTCACGGAAACAATAACATGATGTCCATTCATTGCACGCAATTTTTCTTACTCTGACTTGTGTTTTTTTTAATTACATATGCAATTGAAATTGTGCTAAATGTAAAGGACAAATATAATTTAGAGTTAAAAAAATTAAAGATTTATTTAAGTCGAGGAAAGTGAATAAACATGCAAAGCATTAACGGATTTTATTATTGAGCAAATGCAACAATGCTATTACAATTCCTAAATACAAGTTTGTAGTTTTTTTTGCCAATGCAGACAATGCACAACTAGAAAAGGGCCAATGCATATATTGAAAATCTTTCCCCTCCTTTTGACAAATGCAGACATGTCAGGTTCTATTAAAGTCTAATTCAGGTTGCACGACTATCAAATGAGCCATTGCCCATTAGCATTTTAAAATGCTATAATGAATTATCGATGCAGTCGATCTTGTTTTTTCATCAATTTAATCGTTGGAATTCTAGATAACTCTAAAAGAGTTCATATTACATCGGGTTCAATTTTCTATGGGATCTACAAATAAAATAATTACCCCTGGTGTTCTTTTTACTACAAAAGATGATTTTTTTTTCTGCGGGTGGGGGTCATTTTCTGTTGTTGAAATATGACCAACCTTTAACAATTCGAGTTATTATTCGTCTTTACATAGGCTCTCTGTAAGCTCTCAGGGAAATTTTTTAAAATGCATTTTGATATTAAATAAATCTTGTTCAAAATATCGTTAAAACAAAATGCGAACATTGCACACCTATTACTGTAAACCAATTATTATACGCGTCATTTTTTATTCGCGAATGGCCGCAAGAGAACTAATCCGCGACGATTTATTTCCGCGAACAAGTGGTCATTTTTTTTTAATTTCCACAAGTATTTTTTGTGTCAGATTAAAATTTTATATCCGCCCAAAAACTAGGTAAATTGCTACCGTGAGTACTTCTTACGCATTATCATTCAAGACATTCTGTGCATTGCGTCCATTTAAAATCTTATATCCGCACCAAAACTGGAAAGTAGGTAAAATGATACCATGAGTAGGCCTATAATACTTCTTATTCATTATTCACGACACTCTAATGAAAATCGGGAAAAAAATCGAGGATATTAAAGTCGATTTCAAACTCTCAGGTGTAAAAGTACCTCATGCTAATTGGGTAATTGACGCTCTACAAGATCTACATGGCCAAAGGGCAATTATTATAAATGATTGGGACGGAGCAGGACTGGGCCATAATTAGTCGTAATTAACCAGGCT
>NW_026937997.1:32500-80795 GCF_032062105.1 Saccostrea cuccullata | reverse complement strand
AGGTATAAAGCGGTCGACATGAAACTACTTTGATGTAGTGTGTCTTTGTACAGACTTCAAGTCTCCAGAACATAATTACACAATCGTTTCAAGGAATCAAACAAGGACGTGTTTTTTTCAGTCCAAACCATGCCTTACCTGCTTCCTCAGTTCCTGAGTAAGCTGTTTACACCGGAAGTGTATAATGCCCTTATAGTACAATGTCCTGACTGATTATAATAAATAGTTTTTTGTCAATTTTGGTGCATACACAATATCATTTTTATTGGAAATAATAAATATTGTTATCTTCTATAAGAATCGTAGCAAAATAAAATATATAAACTTTTTATTGGACATAATAAAAACGACAGGGGTATAATGTCCTGCTTTAGGATATAATGACCTGATAAAAAAATCTAATAAACACAAGTTTGCATGATTTTTATATTCTAGTTTAATTCTATATCTTTTAACATGTTTAAGGATAATAATTATATGAAAAAAAATTCGTTAATAAAATTTGTTCAAGACGTACGTTTTTATCCATATTTTCTTTCTGAGCATTTTTATTCCAATGCCCATAACACGTACAGGCCCTTAGAGAGATCAAATGTGATTTTTTTTTTTAAAAAGAATGCTGTAAAATGATAATAATTAAAAAAAAAATGTGGAAAATATAATTGTCACTTAATGAATTGTACTTTCATATAAGTAATGTGGGAGCTTTTTAAATTTAAAGATGCTTCAGCCCAAGTTTCTATAATAAACAACATGAAAACAATATATACTTGATCTTCAATTATTTGCTCTTTAGCAGTAAATAGGGGCCTAATAAGTGCATTTTGAGTAAAATTGAAATAGGCTATTATTGTATTAAGTAATGTCTATATATTATAGGACAAGTAAAATAAATGTTGAATTGATAACTATATATACACTTTATGTTCTCTCTCAAGTAAAAGGGGGCGGGGGGGGGGGGGTACAATCCGATCTCACTTTTTGCTTTAAAAATGAAAAGAAAACAACACCAGAAATAGGTTGCTGGGCTCAAGAAGAAGGGGGTGGGTTGTTGAGGTGTTTGGTACAACCCGCTCTTATGTTTGGCTTTAAAAACAATAAGTTGCAGATCTCAAGAAGAAAGGGGGGGGGGGGGGGGATTGGTACAATCCGATCTCATTATTGGCTAAAAAAAAACTCACACATACAAACTACATTTAAAGTGGACTGGATTTAGTTCAGTTAAATTGAGTTAAAACTTAGTATTAAAAGGTCATTTCATGTTGACATGAAATACAAAACACATTCGATTAATCATGTTAATATACCTTTCATTTGATGAATTTTTAATCATTGTGAAATGAATAGCATAAATTGTGTACTATTTCAAGAAAGAAAATCACATAAATAACTGTCTTTTCATTTCAACTGAGTACCCGATAGGCCTATGCAGCAATCGTCACTGCCCCCCTCCCCCCTTCAATACTTTGATGCATGTTCCTCGCACCATATTTTATCCAAGAAGTAGATAACATACCGTTTTCAGCATAAAAATCATCTTTATCAAAAGAATCTAGGATTCTGTGTCCAGGCTTTCCTCTGTGTCTTCTTTTCCACATGTTTATTGTATCCCGCTTCGAAACAATTGGACTTCCGCTTTTTTTACACACGCGCATGCGTAATCTAGAAGTGTGTAACGTCAGAGATGTGTAAGTGAAGATGGCAATTTCAATCAACACGATATCTGTGTAATCATGTGTCCGATAAAACCCCGTAACTGGGACACGTTATTATGTTCCCCAAACGAAGTTGGGGAACATATTGTTTTTACTCTGTTTCTTATTATTATTATTATTATTATGTTCCCCAAACGAAGTTTGGGAACATATTGTTTTTACTCTGTTTCTTATTATTATTTTTCTTCTTCCTGGGTACTTATTTGTCCGCGAATGATCTTGTAAACTGTTCATCTGATGTAGGTAAAACCTTTTTAGGGTAAGTAGACATGTATTGTAGATTTGCGGAATCAAGGTTATTTTGCGCGCACGTGCTTGCAAGAGCGCGCACGTGCAACATGTAAAATTACCAATATAATTGAAATAGCCGTAACTTTTCTATTTTCAGATGAAATGTGTTGAAACTCAGAATATAAAAATAAATTAGTATTATAGACAAGAGGACATGGTCAAATTATCATAAATTCACGCGCATGCACGTGCGCTTCGCTCTGATTGGCTGGAACAAAAATCTCAATATCTTATTCGTTTTTAGACGAAATACTTTGAAATTTAAAACATAGTCATGCATTGCGATATCCTACGATATGGTATAAAATAATTTTCCTGAAATCACGCGCATGCACGTGCGCTGCAATCTGATTGGTTAAGAATTTAAATTGCTGTAACTCCCTTGGTTTTCAGCCGAACAGGATGGGATTTAGAACATAAATAGTCTTAATAGACCCCTACAAGACAGTATGGTCATCATGCATATGCATGCACGTGCAATACGTATAATTACAAACGCACTTGATTTAATGTACTGTAGATCACTAAATTTTCGCGACACCTTATTTTCGCGTGATTGTCATTGGCTCTTAGTAAGCGAGACATAATTTTCACGAATAGTTGTTATTCTTCTAAATAATCGTAAGGAATACTTTTATAAGCGAGAATTTAATTTTCGCGAACGCAGTGTCTCGCGTAATTACGCGAAAATAAAGTTCTCGCGAATAAAAAGTGATTTACAGTATTCTCGAATACTTTTTGATTAAATGCCTCGATATTAAGTACATTTAAATGAATTAATAGTGTAGATACAATGATATGGTCATTCCGCATATGCATGCAAGTGTGCGCACGTGCAATGCAAAAATTTGCTACATACTTGGTATACTTAAGGGAAAACGTTGTTTAAGTTTAAGATGCATAGAGTTTAGTTTATTTGATGAAGCTTAGAGGGAATGAGGCACCGAAATGAAGTTGGGGAGCGTTTGGGGAACATCTGTAACGGTTCCCGTTACAATTAGCACTAGTTATGTTCCCCAAACGAAGTTGGGGAACATATTGTTTTTACTCTGTTTCTTATTATGTTCCCCAAACGAAGTTGGGGAACATATTGTTTTTACTCTGTTTCTTATTATTATTATTATTATTATGTTCCCCAAACGAAGTTGGGGAACATATTGTTTTTACTCTGTTTCTTATTATTATTATTATTTTTCTTCTTCTTCCTGGGTACTTTTTTGTCCGGGAGTGATCTTGTAAACTACACATCCGACTTAGGTAAAACCTTTTTAGGGTCAGTAGGCATGTTATGTAGATTTGCGGAACGAAGGTCATTTTGCGCGCACGTGCTTGCAAGAGCGTGCACGTGCAACACGTGAAATGACCGATTTAATTGATATAGGAGTAACTTTTTAAATTTTTGATGAAATGCTTTCAAACTTATAATATAAGAATATTTTAGTAGCACAGACAATATGACATGGTCAAAATAGCAAGATCTCACGCGCATGCACGTGCACTTCGCTCTGATTGGCTGAAACTAAAGTCTCAATATCTTTCTTGTTTTTTGACGAAATCCTTTGAAATTTTGAACATCGCCATGCATTAGGATAGCCTACAACATGATATATAGCAATTATCATGAAAACACGTGCACGCACGTGTGCTGCTTTCTGATTGGCTGAAAATTTAAATAGCTATAACTCCCTTGGTTTTCAACCAAATAGGATGGGATTTGGAACATAGATAGATATAATGGACTACTACAAGGAAGTATGGTCATCATGCACATGCATACACGCGGGTGTACGTGCGCTGCAATCTGATTGGCTAAAACTTTAAACAGCTATAACTCCCTTGGTTTTCAACCAAACGGGGTGGGATTTAGAACATAGATAGATGTAATGGACTTCTACAAGAAGGTATGGTCACCATGCACATGTATGCTTGTGCGTGCACGTGAAATGAGCAAAATCAAAAATACACTTGAATGAGCGTATTTTTTTAATACTTTTGGATTAAATACTTTAACATTCAGTATATTGAAATATGTAGATTGTGTAGACATGATGATATGGTCAGTACGCTCATGCATTCACATGCGCACGTGTGCAACGCTAAAATTTGAATGAACTTGGTACACTTCTGGGTAAACGTTGTAAAGTCTCAAGTGCATAGAGTTTGTCTTATTTAATGAAGCTTACAGGGAATATGGCACCAAAAGGGAGTTGGGGAGCGTTTGGGGAACATCTGTAACGGTCCCCGTTACAATTAGCACTAGTTATTATTATTTTTCTTCTTCCTGGGAAAATTTTGTCCACGAGTGATCTTGTAAACTACACATCCGACTTAGGTGAAACCTTTTTAGGGTTAGTAGGCATGTTATGTAGAGTTGCCAAACAAAGGTCATTTTGCGCGCACGTGCTTGCAAGAGCGCGCACGTGCAACATGTGAAATTACCAATATAATGGATATTGTCGTAACTTTTCTATTTTTTGATGATTTTTTTTTGAAACTCATAATGTAAGGATACATTAGTAGTATAGACAAGATAGCATGGTCAAAATAGCAAGATCTCACGCGCATGCACGTGCGCTTTGCTCTGATTGGCTGAAATTAAATTCTCAATATCTTTCTTGTTTCTTGTCATAATCCTTTGAAATTTTGAACATAGTCCTACATTATGACGGTCTACCACATGGCATATAAGAATTTTCATGAAAGCATGTGCATGTGTGCGTGCTGCAAGCTGATTGGCTGAAACTTTAAATGGCAATATCTCCTTTGTTTTTTGACGAAATTCTTTGAAATTTAAAATATAGGCATGTATTAGGATATCCTACAAAATGATATAGACAAAAAATCATGAAATCACGCGCATGCACGTGTGCTGCAATCTGATTGGCTGAAACTTTAAATAACTATTTATCCTTTGTTTTTTGACGAAATTCTTTGAAATTTAAAATATAGTCATGCATTAGTATATCCTACAAAATGATATTAAAAAAAATCATAAAATTACGCGCATGCACGTGTGCTGAAATCTGATTGGCTGAAACTTTAAATGGCTATAACTCCCTTGTTTTTCAACCAAACAGCATGGGATTTAGATCATAGACAGACATTGTGGACTCCTAGAAGAAGATATTGTCATCATAAACATGCTTGCACGTGCATGAACGTGCGCTTCGCTCTGATTGGCTGAAACAATATTCTCAATATCTTTTTTTCTTTTTTGACGAAATGCTTTGAAATTTAAAACATAGGCATGCTTTAGGATATCGTACAATATAATATATGATAATTTTCATAAAATCACGCGCATGCACGTGCGCTGCAATCTGATTGACTTAAATTTTTAATGGCTATAACTCCCTTGGTTTTCAACCAAACAGGACGGGATTCAGAACATAGATAGACATAATAGACTCCTACAAAAGGGTATGGTCATCATGCACATGCATACACGTGCGTGCACGTGAAATGAGTAAAATTACAAATACACTAGATTAAACATATTTTTGGATTAGATGCTGAAATATTTAGTATATTAATATATATAAATCATGTAGATAAAATGATATGGTCATTAGCACATGCATTCAAATGCGCATGCATGCAATGCTGAAACGGAATACTTTTGGATTTAACTTTGTTAAAGTCTAAAATGTATCGCGTATGTCTTATTTAATGTAACTTTCTGAGTATATGGAACAAAAGGGAGTTGGGGAGCGTTTGGGGAACATCTGTAACGGTTCCCGTTACAATTAGCCCTAGTTTTTTTGATATTTTTAGGATTTAGACATGTCGTTTTCAACGATAAAAAAGTTTGGGGACTTAAATCAAGTCCCCAATGTTTTTTATGTCCCCATTTTACGACTTGCGTATCTGTAGCAGGTCCCCAGTATGGGGGAGCCACACACGCACACACCCACACACACACACACACACACACATATATATATATATATATATACATGTATATATATACATAAATAAATGTTTTACAACTGCATGTAGAGAGGATGTACATATAGTACATGTAATAATAAAGTATATGCAAAAAGAAAACACCAGGAGGACAGCTAAGAAGGACAGACAGTCTCAAATATTTTTGAAATAAATGTACATAGTTTTTGTAAAGATTGTATATTTGAATTGGCCATGAGTTTATAAAACTTGACAACATTTGGTCTGGTGCAGTAACTTTTGTGTAAAATTTTTTTCTTATCTCTGAAAAAGCTGTACACTCTAAAATGTAGTGGTATTCATCACCTATCTTTCCATTGTTACAAAGTAAACATTACTCTTTCATTTAATGGGGTGCCACACCACCTCCCTGTTTCTACAGGTAGATGATGATTTGAGGTACGCATTTTCATCAATAACTTTCTTTGTTTTGGGTGAAAATTTTTAATATAGCTTTCAAATCCGAAATTGGTTTTAAAAATTCTGTAAATCTGGCCTTTAGAAGAACTATGTCATTTGACCATTTCTGTATGAACTGGTCTTTTAAATTCTGATTTACAATAGCACTTAGCCATTTAGCATTGACCACACCTTGCCCATTCCATATAAATGAAAGTCCACAATTATTTAGAATCTTTTGAATACATTCAATCCATTGACATTTAATACCATCATTACCTAATTGGTTATACATATACTTGTACACAATATTAACAATTTTATCTTCTGTACATGTAAACATCTTTGACCAGTATGTAGTCATTCTCTTAAAAACATTGATGTACAAAGGCAATCTTACAGTTTCTCCGTAAATCATGTAATTTGGTGTAGAACTTTTCAAATTAAATATAGTTTTTAAGAATTTTAAATGGACACGTTCAATAATATCCATATTTTCATAGCCCCATATCTCACATCCGTAGAGTAAGATGGGTGTGACTACTTTATCAAACAAGTCAAGCTGACATTCAATCGGTAAATTAAATTGTCTAATTTTTCTTATCACCCCGTACATTTGTTTTCTGTGCTTGCTCACAAAGATGTTTCTTCGCTTCACAGTATGAACAGTTACAGATAGCGCGTTAGTCTCATAGCATGAATAAGTATGATACATCGGCATTTTATTGCTGGGGTTCGAATCCTAAGTATACCATCTAATATTTTTATAAATGAAATTTTTAAAAGAGATTTATTTTCTCTTAGAAAATGTTTTCCCCATAATTTCATAATTTTCAATAACGAGAGGCCTATAGGTAAATCAAAATACTGAATTTACATATCAAATGTGATTTCTTAATATCAGACGCTATAGGCATTCTGTCCGCCTTATCCCCCCATCTTCTTTGACCCTACAAATATATTTGATTTTACAGTATTCCAATATTTAAAGGCCGAGGTTTTCAACCGTACGGTTTTCCTCAAGTAAGTTTGGCGTGGGGTGGAGCTTAATCGAAGCGACTGAGAAGCCCCGAGGGAACGACGCTGGCTTGTGTATACTACCCATATACACAGGATGTTACCTTAGTGTATTACCTGTATACGTTTTCCTGCTACTTTGTAAACCGAGGTCGTTTTTTTCATGTTTAGTTCATGAATTGAAATGCGAAATAAAGCATATAATAAATAAAGACAGAATCCTTCTCAATTTTTTTTCTTTAAAATAACTGATATTTTCAATAATTCGACATTTTTTTATGTTTCTTAATGAGTTGTTATAACGAAAATACACTGAGCAAAATCTGTCGTTGTAATCTGGCGACAAAAAGGGAAGTAATTTAAATTACACGTCGTCTACGCAAAACGAAAGAAGAAAGTGAATCATAAAACAGTCTCTCAATTTAGAAACGATGTTTTGAGAATAAAATGTTAAAGTAGAAATATTACTGTCTAAATAAATATCTTTTTAAGATTTTTCCATAACGCATGGTCTGTAAAAATGGCCAGGGCTTCGGACCGCGGTTGATTCCCCGACAGCTATGAAATGGAAATGGAATCATCTGCATCGTTTTTTTTCTTTCGGGATTCATTATTAATTTCAAACATTAAATACAAAGCAAGATGTTATATTCCGAGTAATTTCTCTTCTAAAACTTATTATTATACCCGTAACTATTATACCCGTCACCATGTGATGTCTCGAAGAAAAGCGACACGTACAGGTGTGTCTTAACAAATATAAATTCGCTTGACTCATGAACAATGTTACAATGTTGTCATACTTGTTTTTAAAAAATAGTTTTATTTAATTCCATGACATTAGCTTCAAACGCAGGTCGGTTTATTTTGTTAATTAATGGAGGAATAAATGTATGTTAACTCCTGTTTTGACACGGAAATTAAAATTATAGATTGTAATCGAGATGAAATCCTCCCTTTTCAAATTAAATTTATCATATATATATTATATAGCCATGATTTTTCTTGTCATTTATTTAATTATTTGATAGATTGATTATATTTATGGCATATTCTTATGAATTAAAAAAAGAAAAGAACGATTTGATTGCTTCTTTTTCACGTTGGCATGTGCGGTAGGCATCAAAAGCCTGAAAGTTAATTCGATGGTCGGTACGATTTCCAGACAAGGTACAAAAGATATACACAACAGCAACAGTAAAGAAAGTCACGTGATCGCGTGGTGAGAGGACAAGCTTTTTGTCAGAGAGACAATCTCCGTACGAAAAATTGGCAGAAAGGGTGGAAATTTCTGACTTTATCCGACAATATTTGGTCACAAGGTATGAGATCAGATGGTCAAACTATATGTGAAGTTTTAGAAGCGAAACAACCCACAAAGAAGCGTCGTTTCCGAAGTTCATCTAACCAGGTCAGTAAAGGTATGAGCACGGACAATATGGCGGCCCCCATGATCAGTAGAAATGACAATAACAATGTACATCAAAAACAATTTGTTCGACAAGTACGGGCTGATATGAATACTTCAAGCAACTCGATGGATGATGATTCCGAAGCAGATCATAATAAATACCAGAATAATGAGAGTATTAACCAATCACAAAATACACAACAATCTGTTAGTGCGTCAAGGTCAATACATACACAGAGACCGGTTCCGTCTCCGACTCCACCACCCCCTGGTTTTCATATTGGAGCATTCCCACAGTCGCCCCCCATTGATTATCATGTTATGAGTGCAGCTCCACCCTGGGCACAGTTACTAGTCACGCAAGTCTCCGATATAAAATTTAGAATGCAAAAACTTGATCAGATTGAGCATGCTGTTTTTGATACTAGGAGCTCGTTGAAACAAATTGACAAGTTAGTTTCAAATCTGTGTAGTCGTGTCAATATTCTGGAGAATAAAACTAAAGTATTTGAGGAGAATATTCCAGATGCCAAGTCAATAGAAAAATCCATAACAAAGATCAAAACCAGTGCTAAATCTAACACAAATGACATTGCTAAGCTTAGAAATGAACTCGACAAACTCAAAACTGAAAATGAAAAGTTAGCGCATGTCAATGAAAACTTAAAAGATGAAATACTTCTTGTTAAATGTCACTCAATGCGTGAGAATTTACTATTTTTCAACATAGACGAGTCTGAGGGTGAAAGTTGCAAAGAAACTATCAAGACATTCTGTGACGAAAAACTCAATGTTACTCTTGCTGATGAAATGGTCGAAAACGCTTATCGTGTTGGAAAATCCAGAGACACTTGTCGTCCCATAGTTGTGAAATTCAGACATTTCTCTGACAGAGACAGAGTTAAAAAACTCGCTTATAAACTCAAATCTACACAATTTAGCATCGCGGAACAGCTCCCAAAGGAATATCGCGAAAGACGCAAGCTTTTACTACCTAAATATAAGGAAGCTAAGGACAACAACATAAAAGCTAAGTTTGTGAAAGACAAATTGATTATCAATGGTAAAATGATTTCCTGTGAGTCAGACTCCCCATCTCATGTTGACGAGGGCTAGGGTGTGCAGGAGGGTGTTATCCATATTCGTACATGGAATGTGAACGGTGGACTTGAAAACAAACTAGAAAATGAAGTATTTCGTTCCCATTTATTTGCCTACGATATTGTAATTCTTCTTGAATGTTGGATAACCGAATATTCAAATATTTCTGTCGAAGGATATAACGTATACAAATACCCAAGAACTAAGCACATTGGTAACCGTAAACAAGGGGAAGGAATCGTTATCCTTATCAAGAGTTGTCTAAACAATTACGTTACACCTATAGAAGTTTTATATGACACTATTATATGGATAAGTCTAAGTGGGTCTCTTTTCGTAGATAATAAAGACATCTTTTTAGGAGCAGTTTATATCCCTCCATATGAATCTAAATTCCATGAAATTTACAACTGTGATCTTTTCACTACATTAAATAATAGTATTGTGAAATACTGTGACTTGGGGAACATAATTATCGCGGGTGATTTCAATGCCAGAACGGGGAAATTATTAGACTTTATTGAGAGTGACTCTCTTAGCATTGAAATAAATAGAAACTTATCAGATGTGATTACTTACACTCCGGACTCAGATCTAGGTCCTAGAAATTCTATGGATACAAAAGTTAATACCTTTGGAAGACGATTGATAGAGATTTGTAGAGCTTCTAATATCCGCATTATAAATGGTCGACACCAATCAGATTCTGAGGGAAAATTTACATATGTTGGGCCACAGGGACGATCCGCCGTTGACCTAGTTTTAACAAATATGCTCAGTCTTATACCGGAATTTATTGTATGTGACCTTAATGAATTTTCGGATCACACGCCAATTAATATTACCATACAGCTGAATGGTCTTGTTACAACACCATCACCAACAGATAATATATCTCGTTCTGATAATAATCAATCAGCATGTTCAATTAGATGGAAAGAACATTTCCGAGAAAATATGAGAGCCGATTTAATGAATAAGCTTGACGAACTTTATTTATGTATAGAAAACGACGACATAGATACATGTATTCTAAATTATAGTCACTGCCTCGATACTGTTTTTGGCAAATATTGTAAGAAAGATGTCTCAGTTTCCACTATCAGAAAGACTCAGCAGGAAGACAAACCTTGGTTCAACCCTAGATGTAAGATTTTGTACAGCAAATATATAGATGCACTTAACCAGTATAATTCTTTTCATTCAAGTGCTAATTATAATAAGCTTATTAAACTAAAACGTGAATACAAAAATTTGGAAAAAAAATTAAAGAGACAGTACAGAATTTCACAAGGGGATATGGTCCAGGCTTTAAAGAAGATTAACCCAGGCCAATTTTACAAGCATTTCCGCAAGCGGTCACAAACTCAATCTAAAGTTTCACTTTCGGATTTCTTTGAACATTTCCGCTCTCTATCTGATGACATACCTGCAAGTTACATCTCTATTGGAACCTATTTTGAAAATCATGAGCCTATTTTTGATTCTTTGGATTCTATCATAACAGAAAAAGAAGTAGAAGAATGTATAAAAAAGTTGAAGTGTAATAAAAGTTGTGGAAGTGATTTACTAATCAACGAATATATTTTGTCGTTTAGAGAAATTCTAATACCTGGAATCGTTACCCTCTTCAATAAAGTTTTTGATTCGGGCACATTTCCAAAATTGTGGTCACAAGCAGTTATAATACCTATCCATAAAAAGGGCAGTATATCTGATCCAGGGAACTACAGAGGCATAAGTATTACTAGTAGCCTTGGAAAATTGTTTACTTCTATTTTAAATGAAAGGATCGCTTCCTGGAACTCCGAAGAATCAATTATTACAGATGCACAATTCGGTTTTCAATCTGGACGCTCTACTGTAGATGCCATATTTTCCCTACAAAGTTTGATCGCTCAAAAATTATATAAAAAACAACGTCTTTACTGTTGCTTCATTGATTATAAAAAAGCTTTCGATACCATTAACCGGGATAAATTATGGCACAAGATCATCAAATTAGGGATTACTGGAAAACTCATTAGGATCATCCAATCATTATATTCTGATGTTCGAGCCTGTGTGAAACATGCCGGCCAAGTATCGGATATATTTAGTGTTAAAAATGGTTTAATGCAAGGAGAAGTTCTATCACCAATCCTATTTAACATGTATGTGAACGACCTCGAAAATCATTTTATAAGTGAAAATTCTCCATCAGTGGAATTGCGAGAGCTTAATCTATTCATTTTAATGTTTGCTGATGATACAGTATTATTTGCCAGTTCACCCGAGGAGTTGCAAGTAATGCTCGATTCTCTGTATCGTTATGTTTCTACATGGGACCTGACCGTAAATGCATCAAAAACAAAGATAATGGTATTTCGAAACAGTGGAACAGTAAATTCGTCGTGGACCTACAATGGTGAAATCCTCGAGTGCGTCGATTCTTTCAATTATTTAGGCCTTACATTGTTTTATAATGGTAAATTTACTTCCACCCAGAAAAAGCTGGCAGACCAGGGACGAAAGGCACTTTTTGGACTAAATCGAAATATTCAAATGTTTGAATTTAATGCAGAAACGCAATGTCAATTGTTTGATACATATATATTAAGTGTTTTGAATTATGGTTGTGAAATTTTGGGGTTTCCACAAATCACCTGAAATAGAGCGCATACATCTTATGTTTTGTAAAAATTTGCTAGGAGTTAAAAGATCTACTTGTAGTTACATGGTTTATCGTGAATTGGGTCGATATCCACTAATAATATCCAGAAAAATCAGAATAATGAAATACTGGTGTAAATTGCTACATACAAATAATTGTATATTGAAATCTTCTTATGAATATCTATTGAACAATGCAGAAAATAAATTACATTCTAAAATTAATTGGGCAAGGGATGTTAAAGATGAATTGTTTAGAATGGGACTTGGAAATTTTTGGTTTAAGCAAGATTCTATCAATACGACACAGTTTATATCATTGTACAAGGAAAGACTGTTGGATAATTACCTTCAAGATTGTAATGCTTTTTTCGAAAATTCAACAAAATGTTTTTTGTACAAACACATTGTGTGTGACAATTTTTCAAAAATCCATGTATATTTGACAAAACCTATTTATTCTATATTGAAGAAAAATATTACAAGAATAAGGCTTTCTTCCCATAACTTAAGTATAGAAGCAGGAAGATATCAGAAAATTGATAGGAACAATAGATTGTGTCAATTTTGTAGTAATCACTGTATAGAAGATGAATATCATTTTTTGCTTGAATGTCCTAATTTTGAATTTTTAAGGAAAAAATATATCAAACCATATTATTTCAGATCACCGAATATGTACAAGCTTACTCAGTTACTCAGCTCTCATGATGTTAGGGTTTTAACTGGTTTAGGGAAATTTATTCTCCATGCTATGAAATTAAGAAATAATGAATAATATAATCCATATGTATTCATGTACTATGTACTATAATAATAGTATTTTTTCATTTAAGAATTGAGAATTGGAAACATATTGTATATCTGTTACAAGAAACAATGAATAATATAACTCATATGCATACATGTACTATATGCTATAATAATTTTTCATGTAATAATGGAGAATTGGAAATGTATAATTGTATATTAGTATCTGTTACAAGAAATAACGAATAATATAATTCATATGTATTCATGTATTATATCATGCTATAATAATTTTTCATGTAATAATGGAGAAGTTGAAATATATTGTATATCTGTTGGTGTACCAGTATGGGAGTCAGATTGATGGACACTAGGGGTTCCACCCCCCGCAGACTCTCACCTCTCGTTCATTATGTATATTTGTTTATATAAACTGATGAGCCGTATGGCTTAAAGTTATTGAATAAAGAATTATATATTTAAAACAAACTAAATGTCAATCAAATCAAAGTATCCAATCCCAGGCTTAATTTCAGATGATTGACAGGGGTTCTAAGACCAGGTAAATTTGAAGGAAGTGCTTATTTCCTCCCCCTTTAAGGAATAACTGTCTTATTTTTCGATTTCATCAGAAGTGATCAATCGATTGGCTTGCGTGATAATTTGCATAAACGCCTTATGCAAATTATCACGCAAGCCAATCGATTGATCATCTTCATGAAATTGAAAAATAAGACAGTTATTCCTTATATTTACATGCTTTGATTCTGCCAATCCATGTGCTACAAGCCCTGCTTCTGTCTAGCTGTTTGTTCCGCCCTGCACGTGGTTTTTTTTAACCGCGCCAATACATTGATGGGGAAATAAAGTACATTTAAATTTGGTTATTTTATCTCGGACAAAGACATTGGAAATGTAAATATTAATTGATCAAACAGGCCTTGCATTTACTTTGCCAGCTGTCCACTATCACCTGTGTATCTCACCTCAACTTATGCGATACTCAAATGCACGATCTGTAGTGGACTTCAACTCGACATTCATACAGATATATTTAACAATGATAGTTTATCAATTAGCAATACAATATTATAATAGTTGTTTTATTGTTGCGGTGTTTTTCCCTTGAGAATTGATGGATTTTTTTGGGTTTTTTTTTTGATACACCATGACTTACTGTAATCTAACAACCATGCTCCATCAAGACAGAGCACGTCAAGGTGATGATGTTACCATTCTAATGACTCTTGTCCTTACACAGTTACATTTTAATAAGACAAAATATAAAACTAGCCAATTTTATTTTAGAAATAATGAATCATTTTTAACATTTATCGGGTTATCTCATTAAACCCAAACGGCTTAATAAAGACTTTCATCTCGTACCAAACCCTTTTTATAGCCCGATAGATGTTTTAAAATGATACATCATACATGTTAAAACTTATATTAATTTTACATTTGCGACATTCACATTTTATACATTTGCCTGATTATGACTTTTAACGCGTGAAATGTTTTATTTTTCAAACCCAAAGGCATGTACCCAGGTATATGTGCTAATGTAGTATAAAGAGTATATATACCTTTTAAGAGTGCATCTTCAGATATTAGACAAGAGGGCTTGTACAGAGTATATCTAGTACCTTTTGAATCGTGCATCTTCAAATATCAGACTCGGAAGACAAGTCCCCTCGTCTAATATCTAAAGATACTATCGTTAAAAGGTACTCTATATAATCCTTATCTACCTCAGCAGATAGAAAACATATAAAGTATCTTTTGAATCGTGCATCTTCAATTAGCAGATGAGGGGACTTTTTTATCCGACGAGGGGGGCAACCCCCATCGTCTGATATCTGAAGATAAACTCGTTAAAGGGCTCTCTATAAATTAAGTTTACTTATTTCCATCCATATGTCGACTCGGTATTTCTGTAAACTTGAAGCCACAATCGAGTTAGCTGCAGAACTGTAGCGTTATGGTTTTATATATTTGTCTTTGACCATAGCGCTACAGATCCCGTTATGCAAAAAAGTGCAATTTACGGCGCAATATCTTTTGCGCACTTTTGGGGAGAATTTCTACACCTTCTAGCATTGGTCAAATCAACTACCTTTCACTCCCTAATTTTAGACACATTCCGTAGCCAGTATGTATATTTTATCCACCTCCCAACCATTTTGGTTGTCTCTACAGGCAATAAAGTCTCTTGAAGGTGAATTTCAGCAAACTAACAAAAAATTTTAATCAAGCGAGTTTATCATTTGTAGAAGCGATTATAAAGGGTTGGGAGATAGATAGTATATAAAAATAAGAGTTTAATAATGTGCCTAGAATTAGGGATTGAAAGGTATTTCATTGACCGATGCTGGAAAGTGAAGAAATTCTCTCCAAAAGTGTAAATTGCACCCTTTTTGCATTACGGGATCTGTAGCGCTATGGTCAAAAACAAATGTATAAAACCATAACGCTAAAAAACTGCATCTACAATAGAGTCTGCAATAACTGTTTCGTATTTGGATAATTTTAAGTAATAACTTTATTAAATGACAAACGAGTGCTCTTACCTTTGCTTTTCCTTCGTCCATTTTTATTGCAGTATTTCCCCTGTCATCCACATGTGTTGTTTAAATCTCGACTTATTCGCTGCTCCATAGACTTCTATTAGGACGAACATTTTTAAAACTAAAGCAGGCTACTCATGCATATAAGTTGATGTTCCAGGGATACAAAAGTCGTCTAAATTAAGCTTTTCAGAAATTCTATATTCATTATAATGAATTCATCCACACACATTACCTATTACTGGTTAGTATTTTTGGTTGACTCCTTTAATACGTGTTAGGCCTTTGTTTTTATAATGTTCCTTATATAATTATAAAAAATAAATTTTTACATTAAAATTATATGAGGTTTCTGTCTCTAAGTTCCACTACTATCCATTAAGATCCATCATTATTTAAAATTATTTCAAGATGCATATGAACAGCTAGATGTCTCTATTTTTTTTTATAATAATACTAATTTGTCTTTAATGACCTGCTTTTCGAGTAAGTAAACTGTTATTGATGGTTTTCACTATTGCTATTTTCTTATCTTCTAGAACAATTTCAGAACAAGTGGGTTTTATAAAAAATTGTTATAAGAATCTTTTCAAAAATTTGCTCAATCACAAAGGAACATGGAAGGACGTATACAAATATCTTAAAATGATTTTGTCTGTACTCTAATTTACATAAGAGATTGCAATATTCAGTTTGTTTCAAACAATATTCGGTACCTTACAAAAGTTTTCCACGTAAAATGTGACTTATACGATGGTTGATCCAAAACTTAATGTCACTTTGTCAATATCTTTAATATTTGGCGTCATATTATCAAATATGATATAGCAAAAGATGCATTAGAATAAATCTAATCAAAATTGAAAATTTCATTCAATAATGTTTACTTGAATTAATTTTATAGGCGTTTGAAATATTAAACATAAGGGGTGTCGCCGCGTCACAACTTAACGTCACGTTTGAAATTGTAAATTGTTAGAATGAAAAGAGACAAACACATAAAAAAGCATCTAAAAAATATCTAATCTTCCAATATTTTAAAAGACAAAATTTTACATTTTCTTGTCTTAAGTTGAAAATAAAATGACGTCATTGCTTTTTGATCATAAACATAGTTGTTTTAATCTGCTGGATTGAACAAAAGAAATGTCGAAATGGAGAAAAACAGTCGAAACGATCTGTAATGCGTTTTAGCTTCAAAATGGGGAAATCACCCGTAGAAACAGTTACGATGATAATCAGACACTCGGAGGATAGAATGTAAATAAGAGACTTGTTTATAGATGGTTTCAGCAATTCTTAACGGGTCATGGGTCACTGAATGATCAGCAGAGGACAGAAAGACCGAAAAAGGGAGGTCAGGCGGAAACGTTCATTGGTGTCTAACGTTGTCCAAAAAGATAGACGATTAGAGCAATATGAGAGACTTTTTTTCTTATGGTACTGTTCAAAAAATTTTGACAGATAACTAAATTATGTATAGACTGAGTTCACAATGGATGCCAATAATTCTTTAAAAAGAGAAAATATATTTGAATGTGTTCATGAATCTCAAATATTTTAATAAAACGAAGGGGAAGCGTTTAAGTGTATGACACCGCGTGTCCGTCATGATTATGACGTTATTTTGGTGCGGCGACTACCATAATTGCACTTTGTATATAAATCGATATTTTGAAAAGTTTACATCATTTTTATTTGAATTTTTCAAGACTGATTTATAATTTATAAAGCTTTGATCATGTTTAATTTCGTTAATTTACGTCGACTAGAAGCATTTTTATCGAACTTGTGACATTACTCTTGGATCAACCCTCGTACGTTTGTACCATAGTTAGGTGTGATTTCTTTTGTTAAAAGTGTGGGTTTTCTGTACATAACCCACACTTTTCTATAACTCCGCCCATCGAGTCGGGACAAAAGAACTATTTATAAAACGATCATGCCCGGTTTTTATATGAAACAATCATACCAAATTTAGGAGAGTAAAAAGTAGTAAAAAATTTCAATTGTATACAGCATTTTGTAATAAATAATAGTTAAAAACGGCCATTAATACTTTAACTTTAGTGAAAAGTGAAGAAAAAAAACTTAAGAAATCGCTTGATTTTTAAAAAAAAAAAAAAAATTAAATAGTGTAATGACCAGGGTGACGTTAGCTTAGTAGATTTCAATATATCGTTCTTTTGATAACCAACAAAGGAAACACGGTGCATACTTGACGTAAAAACAAGTGTACACTACTGTACATAAATAATCTTTTCGATCTAACCGATCAAAGATCTAACTTTCATTAAATTGAAACATAACAAACATTTCAATCAACGTACCTCTGTGCATGGCAAAGTTTGTATCAGGTTTACAAAAATTTAAGTTCAACCAAGTTCATATATAATTAATTTAAATTACTAGTATGTAATTTTGACGATTGAAATTTACGAGAAAAAAAATCAGATCAAATTAACATATATCATTAAAACCAAACTCGTTATTTTTTCAATTACATAAATCAAACTTTTTAAGCGGGCCTAGGTGTTTATTTTTTATGTCGCTTGCGTGGCCCAGTGGTTTAAGCACCTGTCCTAGAGTCACAAAGTAAGAAGTTGGATCCCACTGTGGGACGTGGAGACCTATAAAGTATAAACAGAGGTCCCGTGTCGCAGAAGGTGTTGACAGGAAGATCCCTCACTGTTCAATGACCCTGAGTACCGAGTATAGGACAAAATTTGTAGCAAAATTTGAAAAGTATATTGTATACAAATCACTTACCCAATATTTGATGGACGTGGTCAGAAGGACACGAAGGAGCGTAAAATCATATAAAATCCAAATGCATATTTGAAACCAAACACTTCATGTCAATCACGCGAACCAGTGCGACCAATTCCTAAGCTGACTTACATATGAATGATTTTTGAAAACTATGGTACAAGTCATTTACCCCATATCACACTGTTGATTATGTTTAGATACCCGATGGGCATGGTCATAATGACAGCTCGGGAGCTACGCTCCCTCGTGTCATTATGACCACGCCCATCGGGTATCTACACATAACCAACAGTATGATATGGGGTAACTACTACGTACTCTCTAACTGGTGTGTACAAACCTCATATGATTGTATTTCATATTTCAAATCTTATTTTATTTGAATCCAAAATTATACAATTTTTATGATGCGAACTTGGAACAAAACCCAAGGGCATATATTACTTAAAATTGTATAGTTGTGTTACGAGTAAAAGGTGTAATGTTGTGGCAATATATGCAATGTATAAGCCAATAAAGGTACTTCTTCAACTTCATTGCTAATAAGCTGTTAAAATTATTTCATTTTAAATGAGATATTAGGAGTATTTTTGCTCCCTTAAATAGAAATAAAATGTGATCAACAAATAATCATGTTAACATTGCTTTAGATTTAAATATCTTAGTATTAATGTCTGTTTCTCTGGACGTGTTAGATAACGGACAAATATATGTTTGGTAGACCGACTTTCTATCGTCATGTCCTACATTCAAAACTCCTATATAAGGCACATTAGAGGATATATTATCTATAACTTAATTCTGATCGACGCTAACTTTCACCATGAGATCTTTGATCTGCCTTCTTATATTTGGTGAGTCTGATAAAAAAAATATTAATTTGCAATTATCATTTTAAAGCTCTCTCTATTCCCATGGCAGTTTTCGTTTATGTAAAATGCAAATATTGATATTGCCGCTAAATGCATAAATAACTAATTATTATTTTTACTTATTAAACTTGTTTTACCATATTCCATTACAATTGTATATTTATATATTTTTTCATATCCATTCATTTGTCACTTTGCTTCATTGCTTGCTCTGTTTTAAATCTACTCACATCTATCAACCTAATCATTCGTTATAGGTTAGGTTTAATTTCATTTTCTAAAAGTTCATATCATAATTTTGCGTCCTTTTAACATAGGAAAAAAAGATATGAAGCCATGAATAAAGATATATCTTTTAAATATATGGGAAGACTGATTGTTGATTGATTGTTGTCTAATGTCCCTCTCGAGAATTTTTCACTTATTTTGAGAAGCCACCACTTGCCGTTGGGGAGCTGCAAATTACTATTCTCAGCGCTCATGGTCATTGACCAGGGAGGGTTCTTTTTCGTGCCAGCATCTACTGCGGCACAGGACATCGGTTTATACAGTCTCATCCGAGGGACCAGTCTCCACGTAATACTTACTTCGCGACTCTTATGCAGATGCTCTAAGCATTGAGCCATTACAGGCAACTGAAAGGGGGAATGTGGAGTAGAATTGCAAATTCAAAATCAAAAAGAAACTTTGAAAGATTATCTGATGAACTCTAAACGTGTCACATTTCTTCGTAGAAAAACCAATTCTATCTGCCTTAAGTACAGATGTACAAAAAAAAATGGATCCCTGGATTCCTATATATTTTTTGACCTTATTTCTTGTAAATGATGCAAAAAAAATTATCATTTTTTTATTTTGCACCAGAACTGGTGCAACCAGGGACTGGTCCCTATGATTTACTAACCATATACAATAAAAATTACTTGTTTTCGTGGAGGCAAAGTCTCGAGGTTTGAGAAAAAATATCGATGTGTGGGGATTAGATTTCGTGTTGATAAGTAAAGCATACTTAATTTAATATTCCGTAATGGTCATGAATTCGTAGGTTCCTCCATACATCGAAAACAACAAAAAGACATCCCCATTAACATGTTTGATTTCACAGTACTTAATGCATTTCTAAATTATTTAGGGGTAGCATATGTGAGCTGTAACCAGAAATGCACTGGTTCTCCTAGAATGTACAATGGGAAGCGATGTGCCTCCACGACACGCTACGCCGACTACCACAAGGGGGCGTGTGGGTGTGGCCACGGAGACAGCCAGTTTGGCTGGAACCATGACCACTTTGTCACCGCCCCTAATCAGATGTTCTTTGATGAAGGATACGGCGGATGGTGTGGTCAGAGGTGTGGGAAATGCGTCAAACTGACAACCACAGGTAAAAGAGTCAAAATGACAAACATATGTTATTGTGATAATTACAAGCAATTGCTTCAAAGCGAAAATCTTTGGGAAATGCGTTAAACTGACAATCACAATTTTACAAACACAGGAAAATGAGCCATGATCATTAAATTAGTGAAGAAATTGTCTATTCCAATTATTTCGTTTGCCTACAGAGACTTTGACATCTGATATCAGTATTGGTAAAATGAAAAAGAAAACACTTTTATTCAGTGAGGTTCTATATGGTACTATACTGTACTTATATCAATATAAGTGCCTAAATATGATTTCTTTCAGGGGGTTGGGTGCCCGGTCAAGGGGGACCAAGTCCTACAGGGCAATCCCAGGTTTTCATGGTAACCAACCTGTGTCCTAATGTTTACCCCAACCAGAACTGGTGTAACCAGGGATCCGGTCCCTATGGTAACGGACACAACGACTATGGCTACGTTGCCCATTTCGACTTGGAAAATGGCGCACAACAAATTTCGCGTATAGGTTGGAACAACCCGGAAGTGACGTGGGAGATTGTGTCATGTCATGGATATAACACCCCCACTGACGGCATGTATAACTCATGTGAGTGTGCACATCACGGTAAACGCTCTCTAAATGGAACAGCCAATGGAAGTGAAAACTAATCCAGAGTGATCAAATTTGTTATAAAATATTTGTTTAAAGAATTAAATCTGAAAATAAAATATTGTATGGACATTTACGTGTGTACTGTATCGACATATATAACACTTGTCTAATCTATGTGTCAATGGTTCCCAAAGAGAAGACAAATTTCTATCATAATTGCTTGAATTTGATGCAGTCAAACTTGTTTCTGGGGGACTTTTACGAGTAGCGCTGACTTTTACAGTTGACGAATGACTTTTACACTTGCACAGTGTACGGAAGCTCTTTTACGATATGAATATTTATCATATCATTTAATTCATCGAAAATAACGTGCTTTTTCAAAGGACATACTATAGTTGTCCTTTACGAAAACGACACCCATCCTACCCTCAACTCCCGGACTTCACATGTTAGTGTCACAAACACCATAACTATGACTATTAGAGAGGTTTTCTTATCCATTTTCAATTCAGTACCTCCGTACATGATACAAATTTAAATGTCCAAGTGAACAGTCAATTGTAAAAATCAGTGCTTCTCGTGAAAGTCCAGTAGGCAAGGTGGCCTAGTGGTAGGGTGTTAGTGTCGAAATGGAGAGACCTAGGTTCGACCCCCCCTCCCCAATAACCAAATATAGTGAGTGTTCCTTCGATAAGCATCCTAACATTTGAAGTGAAAGTAATGGGTCTATCGGATGAGATCTAATAGAAACTAAGTTCAGGTAACATTATACGCTTTAGCACGATTACAAACAAAAAGTAATCAATGGCCTAAATTTGATGTTCTTAATCGGTATAGAGTAACGTATGGACATGCGCATAATCCCACTGAGGGACGTGGAGACAATTTCTGAAATGTATTACTTAAATACAAGCATTTTTGTATCAACAAGACTGGTTGCAAAATAAAGAAAATCATGATATATATATTACTATACAAATATAATTGCACATTATTGAACATCCCCCTATACCAATGAAGGACTTCAAATTTAGACCTGACGTGTTCATTAGGACCATATAGAGGAAAGAGAAAGAGGAATTAAAAGAACATTGGAGACGGAGGATATAGGCACCGTTAACTTTGTGATTAAAAAAAAGGTTTTGAAACAACATCTGAAGAGGGTATATTTCAACTAAAATATGGTTGAAGAAGACTGACCTCTTATTATCAATAATGTTACTAATGTACACAACGCATCTATTCCTTTGTTTGGGAAAGTATTTAGGTCTTTATTTATTAAGGTCTTCCGTTTCCGTTTTTTTTTCCTAGACGCCAACTTTGAAGCTTCATATCTTCCTCATTCCTGAACGGATTTTGTTCAAATTTTTAGAGCTTTTAGACTTTTCCACACCCTTTTCAAATATTGTTACTTACTTCGGAAATTACCTTCTATTTAAGAGTTATTTCCCTTTGATTGAATTTTTCATACCTCTGTATTCCAGACAAAGGCTCAGAAAAGGTAATACCTGGAGCACAAAACCCTTTTAAATTGAAAAGAGGAAGCATTGAAGTTGTGTACATCGATTTTTGTTTTTTGATTTTTGCATTTAAAATGGCGCTAGAGAGGGGTCAAAAGTTAGAACGCGGAAAACAGCAAAAAATTTGACATATTTTCCTTTATACCTTGAAAACTAAAAATATTTTGTTAAGACATGTAGAAGAAAAGTTGTGCATAATTGCAAGAGCTTTCATTCGATACTAAAGAAAAGGGGCTGGCCCCTAAAATTAGGGATCTATGGAGCTTGGAAGATTTTGCTTTCTAACTCAAAAACGGTAAATATTTCGATCTGGATCTTACGAACAAAATTGTTCTTTAACACCTTTTTGATCTGATGAGAATGTTTATTTGTTTGAATATACCGGGGATATTGCGTAACACGAAGTAAAAAGCAGGCTAGGTAAACAGGTAACTTTTTCATTCGGAAAGGAAATCAGACCTCTTCATGTGTATAATTAACACAAACTTTCTATCAATAATATACCCTATGTTATTTACTGTTAAATTTCTTCTAAAAAGTTCTTTATACATGCTTTACGGTTCACTATTAAATTATTTATAACAAGTAGTCTTTCTTTTTTATATATTATTAATTAGTTTATAGTGAACACGTCTTCATCGGAATATATTAAATCTATCTTTCTACGTTAATTATTATTATAAGTAATTTTAAACTTTATTAATCGAATAATTCACGATCATTTAGTTGATCTCCACGTTCGCCTAGATGTTTGTAACAGTTATGTAATCAAACGCGCCAATCCCACGCTGCCGATCGAGGTCACTAGTGTACCAGCCACCTGTTGTCGTAAACAAAGCAAGCGTCTGTGATCGTGTTTAAAATCCATTGTGTACAAAGACCTATTAATGAACAGAAAATTGTTTTTAATTAATCGAATCTATAAGAATACTTCACCGATCTTACATTTAATTCCTAACACTGGTGCATAAAATCATTTTGAATTTTGATAGCTTTCTTTGGCCTGTTCACGCTTATTTCTCTATAATTATTTCTCTATACCGTGTTAACGTATTTTATCAAAATTGTAATTGAAAATGAGCTTCGTCAAATAATTATAATTAGTGATGGAAGTCCTGAGATAGGAAATGTACTATATGTACGTTTTATTTTTACCATCACTCTTTTGTTCAGACTCAGAATCAGAATCAGTTTATTCGCTCAAACCATACAGCATGGTACATGAGGAACATAAAGTATATACAGTGTCTATAAAGTCGTCAGAGGTACATTTAGTATAAATATACACACATATAAATAATTAAATATAAATATATATACATAAATAAATGTTTTACAACTGCACGTAGAGAGGATGTACATATAGTACGTGTAATAATAAAGTATATGCAAAAAGAAAAATACCAGGACAGCTAAGAAGGACAGACAGTCTCATATATTTTTGAAATAAATGTACATAGTTTTTGTAAAGATTGTATACAGGTGACTCTCGATGGCTCGAACTCTGATCTCTCGAAGTTCTCGATCTCTCGAAGTGAACGTCCGGTCCCGTTTTTTTCCTCTACATAACTAAGCAAATTTACTCCTGATCTCTCGAACGTCTATCTCTCGAAGTTCTCTATCTCTCGAACCAAAACCTGGGTCCCGTTACACATATTTCATTGAATTTTACTCTCTATCTCTCGAAGTTTTGATTGCGCGTGCATACACGCTGATCAAGCGTAAAATTCAGCCTGGACTTACCTGGAAAAACAGTGAATGCCTGGGGTTGGCATGGAGGTGTTAATTGGGTGTTTACATAGATGACACTACACCTGTGGGTCGTCCGAGTGTTGATATAATTAATTGGTTATTATTGGTAAATTATAAACGAATTCACAACTTATTTTGACTTTCAAACCGAGACGATAATTTTTAGAAAATAAATTTATAAACGTTCGTTTCAATAAGTTGCCATATACTATGAACTTTAATTTTAGTCTACATAATTTCAGTATGACGATTTTTGCACAAGAAATTCCTTTCTCAAGGACTGAATACCGATTAAAAAAATCTGGTGAACACTGGTGAAGGACCAGATCAAGCCGCGGAATAGCCAAACCGACAATTGCTATCCGGGTCTCATGTTATCGTGAAATAAGAACAAATAAATATTGAAACTTTAGGAATTCGTTGTATTTATTCGAAATACGATCATTGTTGTTGATATCAAGTATATTACCTGTAACTTCCCTTGAACTTCGAGAGATCGAGAGTCCCTAAAGTCTATGCAAAAAGAAAACACCAGGAGGACAGCTAAGAAGGACAGACAGTCTCAAATATTTTTGAAATAAATGTACATAGTTTTTGTAAAGATTGTATATTTGAATTGGCCATGAGTTCATAAAACTTGAGAACATTTGGTCTGGTGCAGTAACTTTTGTGTAAAATTTTTTTCTTATCTCTGAAAAAGCTGTACACTCTAAAATGTAGTGGTATTCATCGCCTATCTTTACATTGTTACAAAGTAAACATACTCTTTCATTTAATGGGGTGCCACACCACCTCCCTGTTTTTACAGGTAGATGATGATTTGAGGTACGCATTTTCATCAATAACTTTCTTTGTTTTGGGCGTAAATTTTTGATGTAGCTTTCAAATCCGAAATTGGTATTAAAAATTCTGTAAATCTGGCCTTTGGAAGAACTATTTATGTCATTTGACCATTTTTGAATGAACTGGTCTTTTAAATTCTGATTTACACTAGCACTTAGCCATTTAGCATTGACAACACCTTGCTCATTCCATATAAATGAAAGTCCACAATTATTTAGAATTTTTTGAATACATTCAATCCACTGACATTTAATACCATCGTTACTTAATTGGTTATAAATATACTTGTACACAATATTGACAATTTTATCTTCTGCACATGTAAACATCTTTGACCAGTATGTAATCATGCTCGTAAAAACATTGATGTACAAAGGGAATCTTCCAGTTTCTCCGTAAATCATGTAATTTGGTGTAGAACTTTTCAAATTAAATATATTTTTATTCTCCATTATTTTTTTTAACGTGCGTGGCCAGAGAGCCGCAGGCATGTCGAATGTAAAAAAAAAACATAGTGTACTCTAATAGTGGAAATTGGCTTTGAAATCATGTCGCCTCTTTCATATTACTACTAAATGACGGGGTTTTTTTTTTAGGTTTATAAATCCGTAAAATTTAAACGCGTAAAATTTCACATAATTTATAAGACGGCTCGAATAAATTTTTAACATGGTATGTGTAAAAGTAATGCTTATTGCTATTAAGCTCACTCCATGGAAGCTATATAATTAGTATACTGTTAGTATTTTGAGCACTTTTAAGCCAATCATCAATTGGGATCATAAAGGTTAATCTCAATAACTTGTATATAAATTATACAAACATTGTCAATTAATTCATCACGGTTAGACCTACCTTGTTATTCTTTTTAAGAATTTTTTTTATAGAGACGCGTAACTTCTGATAATGACTTAATAATTACAGCTCTTCCAATTAAATGTATACCCGTGTTTTCAATCTTGGACACTTTCTTCTGCTTCATGTGCTTGAATAAAACTTTGACCTCTTAATACGCTGTACTTGAATACTTTCACTTCAATTATGTTAGTTTGAGTTGTCTCTCTTTGTTTTCGGTAAATATACCAGACGTGCACGTGTGCATAGCTCTGTGTTAAAAAAACATGAATAAATGAAGGGTACATTGCTCATGTATATAACGGTTATTTAAAAAAATTATACAACTCATTATGTAATTTGTTTGCATTGTTTATATTGTTATATATATCAATTTAATAACTCTCTCTCTCTCTCTCTCTCTCTCTTACATAGGGTTTTTGGACACATTATTTGTACACGTAAATGTGCATTTAATGTGATCTGGAATTTTACGTCTGATGTTTAAATTTTACGGACATATTCAATTCGTAAAAGATCAACGTTTAAAAATTCAAAGCACCTTTTTTTGACCCAAACTCGTAAAAATTACCCGTTATATGGTATTTTATTTCACTCTATCTCATATTTGTTTTAATCAATCGTATTTGCATTTATTAATTTCAAGTTTTATGCCTGATGAAATCAGGTGCTTTGATCCTTTTCATGCCAGCACCTACCCCGACACAAGACCTTGATTTATCCGATCTCATCCATAGGATCGGTCTCCACGCATCATTTCACAAGTCTCCAAATTTCAAATAAAACATTCTCATTGAAACTTTGATGCTTCCCCATAAAAATGGCCGGGCATATATTGTTTGTCATGTACGTCTTCCATTTTCCGTCTGTCCCTCCGTCCCGCTTTGCGTTTACACCAGTTCAAAGCTCAATTTCAAAGAAACTATTCATTTTTTTTTATATTAAACGTCCTATGCTGATAAACATTGATGAGAGCTAGTTTCTGCATCAACATATTTTGACTTTGACCTTTCCTTTGAGTTTAATCTTACCTTTTTTTAATTCTGTCTAAAGAGACCATTCAAGATAGTATCATCAAACTTCATGTGCCGATATGTACTGATTATATGTGCCGATACATACTATAGGCTAGCTACACGTTTGTAACTGCATCAACATTTTGTTTTACCTTTTCTTTTGACCTTAACCTAACTTTTCTCAGGTTAGTGTTTAACTCAGAAACATACCATTCAAGACTGAGTATTCTTTTACTTCTTATGGTGATTCATACATTTTTTTTTACTTTGACCTCTCCTTTCACCTTGATCTTACTTTACCTAATTCAGTGAGTATTTAGCTCAGTTTTGAAGAAAGCATTTATATTTTTACTCAACTTCATATGCTGATACACACTTATGAGAGCTATCCAAACCTTAGTGTAGAACAGATGCTCTAACTACTGTGCCAATCGGACGACCTTCAGTTTTGAAGAATCCATTCAAGACATTTTTATCAAACTTTAGTATCCTGATACATTTTGATCTTGCACTTTCCTGTGACCTTGACCTCACTTGTCTTTAATTTGCAATTTGCATAGTATTAAAGAAACCATTTGAGATATTTTTATGTAAGCTTATGCCTGTATGCATTATCTGAATGGAATTTCCATTTTTAAGATTTCAATTTTTAACCCCTTCACTTCCGTACCGGTCAAATTGACCGGTGGCGCGTTAAAACACGACTTCGCGAAACTAAGATCTCCGTATTTTTTTTATGGTAGCATGAAGGTATATAAACTATATATCATCTTTTTGGAAATTTTCTCTACTTTTAAAATATCTAAAAAGATTATGTCTTGATTGCCGGTATTTGATCGATTTTACGTTGTGAAGACAAACGTGACTTTTTGAAAATGGCGTAATTTTTCAAAGCAATTACCGATTTTTCAGACGATTGACAATTTTTTCCTGATTAACTTTATAAAGAAAGTATGGTATATTCTTAACGCATATTGTCTCTGCTTTTAAAATATGTAAAAATTATTGTTATTTCTTTAAAGTATATTTTAAAAACAAGAATTTACTTGCACTTATGTGTTTTTTCTCGATTTTATTCGTAATTTTTAAACAAAGCTCAGTTTTACGTTTATTTCTGTGTTGAAATAGGGAAAACAAAATAAAGCTGGTAAAAGTAGAGAAAATTTCCTTTCCAACAAGCCCTTACAGGCCTTCTTACGCACAGTATTTTATTAATTACGATAATTTGAATTTGTGACCTTCGCATAGTTTTTATGGAAAAGTCGGTCAATATTTACATGTAACGTCAAGGTCGACATTGTTGCGTCTTACTCGAAACAACAAATTCTTTTATATGACTTTTTTGACCATTTAAATATATTTTTTACTGAAATAAATGCATAATACAAAAAAAAAAAATAGATTTCAAAAAACAAATTTATACTATCGTTCTGCCTTTTGTGAAGTGAATGTTAATTTATTGATGTGCATATATTTCTGTAGTGATATACAATGTTGATAAAAATTGTAGATCTAGATTCCCAAAACGTCGATCTTTACTAAAAAAAATCAATCAGATTTTTAATATTGTTGTATTTTGTTATACTGTATACTTATTAATTTGCAATTTAATTAGATCTATATTGGCACGAAATTTAACAATACAAAAACTCGTATTTATAAATAAATACGACTCATCACTGTATGAGTTGATACGAATTGAAAAAAACACGTGTTTCCGCTGTGGTGTAAACAACAACATGATCCGAAATCTGTACCGTGTACGTCAATTTTCATGATAATTTCACGACGAAGATTATCACATCAATGAATCAAATAATACAGACATACCTTTGGTATTCACTGTCGTGATCCCGTGCCGGATTGGACAAAACAAGATGGCGGCGGGAACAAATCGAAAAAGGTAGGTACCTGAGATTTCGGTAAATATCCCCGTTAACCGTCAGATATGCTTGCTCCAAAGATACTGTCGAATTCCTAGTACATTGCTTATTAGCGTGTTTAGTTGCTACTTTTCCTATCGTCTCTTAAATTTGAACATTTTACGACTGAAGACTGCAAATTTTTCGGATTGAGTTTGAAGCGGCATGGAGTTGTTTTTTTCTTCGATTTTGACAGTTTTATACATCCAGCAGCAGGATTTTGGCTAACAAATGATAATTTGGAGTAATTCTGACCTGGTTTTATATGTTTATTTGTTATAACTCATTTTCTTTCAATAATATTTTGATTTAAAAATATTGGCATGTGCTGGATTGGAATCGGTTAATTTTATGGAAAATGTGCCGGATTAGACTGCATTTTTGGTGCGGGATTGGATGATGTTCACGATAGTCATTTATTTAATAACCTTTTTTTCTCTTTTAGTTTTAAGCTATGGATGCATCGTTAAATGAAATACCAGGAGGAGGAATTCAATATATACCTTATCTTACCGAAGAAAATAAGTAATATAAATATCAGGTATGGTCTAACCACCCCCCCCTTCCCTCCGATAAAAAAAATAATTCTTTCCTATTTCTTTTTATCTCAGATTTTATTATATCCATATTTCTTTTACAGAGACCGCTGTTTTGATAAACCCGAAAGAGCTCACGAGTGGGGTCAGATAAAGGAAAAGAGGAACTTTTAGTAAGCAGAGGAACTATCCGCAAAACTCTTATTTATGCGTACAAGAATTACACCGTGCACATGAGGCGAAATTAGCAATCGCATCATCTAGGGTCTTTCCGTCAGGTGTCGGAAAATCAACCTCGAATGTATTAACATCACTGGATGTTAAAAATACACACTTCCTGTTTATTTAAATATATGACTGAAGGGGTTAGAAGTCCCTCCTTTCTCTTGTGTATTTGAAGTAATAGCATTGCATTCAAAATAGTTAAACTCCATACTCCACAGATAAGATGTCTTCCAACATTTACTTTAAAGTTTGTGAAAGGGGGGGGGGGTTCATGGTGTCTATGTAGTACATTCAATCGAGGTTGTTTTTAGACTGCTGGTCGAAAAGGCCCGAAAATTTGCCATGGGCGAAAGTCGGTCCTAATTATAATAAACAGAGTACGTACGCTAGTACGATAGAGTACTTTAGAGTACGCTGGTAACTTTTCATAAATTAATGAAATTCAACTTCTTTTTGTATGTTTTACTACATTAGTTTAACATAATAAACATATCTTTTAAGTAAAATGTGTATGTGTTCCTTGTTTTCGAAGTTAAGCCCATTTTAATGTTAATGATTACAGGTTACGGTTTATTGCTTGATCCCGATACTGATGTTAATGTGTAAAATATTACATTTTAAGTAATGCAATTAATTTAAGTTTTGATTAAATAACATTAAGTTGAAATTAATAAGTCTGAAACAAAATACAAATGAAGTAATCGAGATCGGGGTGTTTATGACCTTTAATGCATTCAATCATGAATCTTGCTTTCTTGTCAAAATATATCTAAAAATACAAATATTTGAGATAAATATTGCAATATTATTTTAATAATACTGATGCAATATTATTTTGATAATATTGCAATATTGATCATTTTGACGAGGACTTTATAATATGGAAAGTCATAATTTTTACAGCCTTTCACTTTTCAACTTTTTGTATTAATTCTAGTATTTTTTTTTATCAATATCAAAGTCTAATTCCAGAGCTTATTATAAGTTATTTTTAAATGCAACTTACTACTGTACAAAACCAAGTACATGTTCGAGCAGAGTACTAGACTTTCATATTGGTTTTATTTTAGAAGACAAAATCAAGTTGTAAGTTCTTTTATACGGCAAATTAAATGAACTTACCGTAAAATTGCTTACAATAAATTTTGGTAATATAGTAACTTGCTAGATATAAAAGTGTCAATGGGGACAAATGCATTTCTTTTTTCTTCTACGGGGAAGAGATATTCAAAAAAGACGAAGAAAATTACTGACATTTTTGGTAACATTTAATAAGATAACAGTCATGGTCACTTTTGGTGTCTAATGATAACAAACAAAAAAAGTAAAATACGTGAAAGAAAAATAATCTTAAAAAGTTTATCAAACATTATACATGAGAGAAATCGGAATAATAGCTTTGAATTTGAAATTATCACAGTATTCATAGTTATACCTTATCTAAGACCCTAAAAATATTTGGTTGACAGTGTCTGATCCTCAGACTTTTTGAATTTCTCTATGTCTGTTTTTGATGTGCCGTCGTAGGTTGTACTTCCACCTGTAGCAGCTGCCGTAGATATTTCATCAATACCTGGACAATTCTGTGCTGTTGACGTATTGTAAAGTGTCACCTCTACAAAATTCCTAAGTGAAGATGCTTAGATAAGCTATATTAAATTCTCCCTGGTATTTCATTTAGCGATGCATCCATAGCTTAAAACTAAAAGAGAAAAAAAGGTTATTAAATAAATGACTATCGTGAACATCATCCAATCCCGCACCAAAAATGCAGTCTAATCCGGCACATTTTCCATTAAAATTAACCGATTCCAATCCAGCACATGCCAATATTTTTAAATCAAAATATTATTGAAAGAAAATGAGTTATAACAAATAAACATATAAAACCAGGTCAGAATTACTCCAAATTATCATTTGTTAGCCAAAATCCTGCTGCTGGATGTATAATACTGTCAAAATCGAAGAAAAAAACAACTCCATGCCGCTTCAAACTCAATCCGAAAAATTTGCAGTCTTCAGTCGTTAAATGTTCAAATTTAAGAGACGATAGGAAAAGTAGCAACTAAACACACTTATAAGCAATTTTCTAGGAATTCGACAGTATCTTTGGAGCAAGCATATCTGACGGTTAACGGGGATTTTTTCCGAAATCTCAGGTACCTCCCTTTTTCGATTTGTTCCCGCCGCCATCTTGTTTTGTCCAATCCGGCACGGGATCACGACAGTGGTATTAGCAGGTGAGAATACGTTTATATTGACTGAAAAGTGTAAGTTTAAAACGCATTAGTTCTCGTTCTAAAGAAAACTAAATGTACACATGTACAAGATCTTTATCTGTTTATGTTTCAGTGTGCGTATTTCGTATTGTTCAGCCAATTTTGTGTTGCTTTTGAACTTTGATGCTTTTTACAATCACTCGTAAGTTAAAAGTAAAATCAAAGTTGCCATAATAATGCATGGATAGTTGTTTTATTAAGTATGTGTGTACCAGTGTGTACATGTACCATTTTTACATTGAATTTTTAGGGTGCTTTCACCATATGCAACAATAGTTTCATCCGTGAATACCCACTTTCTAAGCCCACCATAAACTACGAAGGTCAATTAATATGTAAGGACACCAATGAACAGGTAAATTTTGTTTGTGTTTGTTTTGTAAAATTTTAAAAAAATGAAGTCTAATTTTATTTGTCATTCTCATGATATTGCATTCATATAAATTTATAATTATTTGATTTATATTTTGAAAAATAAGTGTTTGAAACACACAATACTTATGATGCTTAATTATTCATACAGACACATTATTTAAACATGTAATATCTATTTGAATGAATGCCGAGATATGGAACAAGCTGTTTTTATAGACTGCTGTTGTATTTCCAATCTGCATAAAGTATGTGGTTAGAATTTCCATTTTCTCAATTTTTCAGACACTTTCCAATTATCATACATCATATATATGGGTGGTCAAACTTACTTGATGGTTTATCAACACTCCCATGCTCACAAACAGCCCTGCCCCAGGAATTTTGCCCTGAAGTAACATTGCAGTCTATTGTCTGATTTCTTTTTACAACCCTGGCAGCCATGCAGGTATGCAATCTATGAAAGCCATGAAGGGACATAGGATTTTTAAAAATTTAAAAAAGTAAACCGAGTTCTGGATATATACAATCCGTTCTCTTGGATTGACAATCTGTTATAACAAATTGCCAATTCATTCTCACAGATTATCAATTCGTTCCCTCAAATTACACAATCCGTTATCTCAGATTGTATAATTAATTCTTTTAGTTTAAATGATTCATTCCCTCGGGATGTAAACCCTTCCCATGATTTCGTTTAAATTATTTATCTGTACATATCGGATATGGTAATACATGTTTAAAAAATAGAATATTGTAGCATTTTACATCCTAACTTTTATTACATATTACGGTCCAAAATGAGAAAAATACATGAACTTTTTCAAATCCATGTGCTAGTACTGATATTTGTACAACAAAAAATCTTAGAGGTTTTTGTGTTACTTGTACATTAGAATAATTGAAAGTCCTAGATAGTAAAAGTGAATATGGGTCCTGTGTAATCATAATACTTCTAAAATAAATATACGTTGAATTAGTTATGAAAGAGGTTGGAAACGACTGGTTGCTGAAACAAAATAAATAGAACGCACTTATTGATTAAAATGGTTGGATGTTTCTGTACATAAATGTAATGAAATTCAAGAGCACAGATTTCCAAAATCATAACACTGACGTTGTAACAAATCAAGATGTTGAATTATCAATCAGTGAAAACAAATTACAGGTATGTAATTCGAGATCTCAAATTATGAATCAAGGGGGCGAATTGGTAATCCTTAAGATCGGATTGTGTAATTCGAGATCTCATATTATAAATCAAGGGAACAATTTAGTAATCCGTGGGATTAGATTGTCTAATTCGATTCAATATCATTTTTTACTTTTTTGAAAAATTTACATGTCCCTTCCTGGCTCTCGTAGCAATCTAATGCCAGATTTTTTTTACATGTTGCGATAGCGTAAACAGAGGTTTGGCTTTAGTCAGATTGCCATATATGCTATTTGTTTTAGTTCAGTAATTTTACCATGATGGTTTACTACAAGGTTGTTGAATTATCAGTCCTGATACATTGACTTAACAATATCATTTAACTACTTGGATCACATAATGAAGAAACAAAAATGTTAGTAGATACAGGTGCTTGTGTCACAATCTTAAGCAAAAAGTTCTTTGGAAATTTAGAATCTGAGGAAAAGCCCCAAATTACCCCAGTTTCTATTAAACTTGTATCTGCAAGTGGAGACCTTATTTCTGTACAGGGTAAATGTTCCATCGAATTATTATTTGAAAATTTGAGAATTTCTCAGACAGTGTTAGTGGCGGATATTAAAACCCCATGTATTTTAGGGTTAGATTTTCTGAGTGAAAACTCTTGTGACCTATCCTTGAAAAAGATGATGTTAAAGATTCAGGGCCTAGAAATACCTTGCTTTAACAAATTTTATAAGGAAGTGTCTTATTGCAAGATAAGTCTTGCAGAGGATATAATTATTCCTCCCCATTCCGAGTATGTTGCCCCGGCTAAGATTACGGATCCTTTATTTGAATCAAAAATTGGTTTAATTGAACCCCTGGAACAATTTGTTCAAAAACATGAAGTATTGATACCCAAAATCATTACACAAGTACAAGAAACGGAGGTTCCTGTAAGATACTTAAATTTGAAAGATGAGAGTGTGAAACTTTATAAGAACACCCATATTGCCACTATTGAAAATGTTGAATTGGTTGAAAACCCCAAAGACCCCAACCCAACTTTTGTCCTAAATACCATAGAATCAAATGGTTCATCAAAATTACCCACCCACTTGCAGTGTATTTTAGAAAACACTACCAAAGAACTTTCACCTGAACAAAAGCAAAAGCTAGAAACTTTATTGTTAGAGTACCAAAATAGTTTCTCAGCATCTTCTACTGACAAAGGTCTGACAAATCTAGTTGAACATAAAATCAACATTGGTAATGCCCCTCCAATAAAACAACCACCCAGAAGAATACCTTTAGCTAAAATGCAAGAGGTTGAAAAAGAAATAAATGACATGCTAGAAAAGGGTGTTATTGAAACTTCTAATAGCCCCTGGAGTTCTCCAATTGTGTTAGTTAGAAAGAAAGATGGGTCTATTCGTTTCTGTATTGACTATAGGAAACTTAACGATGTGACCATCAAAGATAGCTACCCCATCCCACGTATTGATTCTACCCTTGATGCTCTGTCAGGGTCGAAATGGTTTTCCACCATAGACCTAAAGAGCGGGTACTGGCAAGTCAAAATGGACCCCAATGACAAACCCAAAACTGCTTTTTCCATACCTGGGGGTGGACATTGGCAATTCCTGAACATGCCCTTTGGCCTGTGCAATGCAGGTGCAACCTTTGAACGGTTGATGGAAAAGGTGCTCTCCAATCTGTCCTGGAAAATATGCATGGTCTATTTAGACGACATTATCATCTTGTCCAAAACATTTGATGAACACAATTAAGTAAGAAAATAGAAGCTATCCACAACTTTGCTCGAAACAAATTACAGTTATCTTCCAAGAAAATGGTTAGAGAGAACAGTAGAAAAATAACCCATAACAAATACAATGTTGGTGACCTGGTTTGGTTTTATTCACCCAAGTACCCATTGCATGGCAGAAAGTTATGTAAAAGGAAAATCAAATAAATGTAGTAATTTTAGCATTCTTAATTTTATTTATAAATATAAATTTATATACACAATGACATGTATCTGTTTCAAAATACTTAAATCTTTTACAGGATAGAAGCTGATCACTTGTACTTGACAGCAAATAATAATGTCTTAGACAAGTCAAAGAATTTCCTCCGGTCTTACAGAGAAATGACAGTTGATAAAAGAATGGTGGACACAAAGTAGAAGTTGAATAATGTGTTGAAGATTTCAGTCTGATTTGGAATTCATCTTGCAATATTTCTGGATTTGTATATTTGGATATAAGCGTCAAATTTTCAACTTATTGACTAAACAGTTTTGCATTAAATATTGCCAATGCTATCTATTATTATTATTTCCCTCCAAAATAACATGTCAAGTCTTTATTGTACCCCTTAAGCTCTGTTATACCAGAAAAATCTTGTAATGAAATCATTTAGTTTTTTTTTCTTGTTAAATTAAATCCATGAAAATAAAGATTATTTTTAATGACATCAAGAGAATGGATTTCTTGTTTAACAAAAAAATAGTATACATGTTTTGCTAGGGCTTTGTAAGAAGCAGACCAGAATTCTTTGCTTGCAAATTTTGTCATTCACCATTTTTATTACGTCAGCTATTAGATGATTTATCCATGTTTGAAGCATTTCAAAATTGATATTTACTTACAGTTTAAAGCAGAATTCTGTACTGATATGACCTTGACCCCCTGAAGAGCAAGCGTGTCAAGGTCAATTTTTATTACAAAAATGTTTTTTCATCTTTATGGCCCATATCTTACAAACAATATGAAATATACAAAAAGTGACTAGAATGTGTCCAGAATTAGAAAATTAAAGGAGACTTACCTGTAAGGTGAACTTTAATTAAAATTCTCCGAAACACCAAGGAACGTTGGGTATTACGTGAGATATGCAAGCCTACTCCCAGATCAGTATTTAACTCAATATGTGAATATTCTTGATAATAAGCAATTTTACAGATGCTACATTTTTATCTATTATTATAAATTTATCACCCTAGTTCCCATGGGAGGGAGATCAAGGGTGGGCACGTAATACCCAACGTTCCTTGGTGTTTCGGAGAATTTTAATTAAAGTTCACCTTACAGGTAAGTCTCCTTTAATTTTCTAATTCTCCTTCACCACCAAGTCACGTGGGTATCACGTGAGATGTTTAAAGCAAATATTCACATATTGAAAATAGGAATTATACAAAGTAGAAGAATTCTTATAACTGTCAAAAATTTATTGAATATTCATATCATCTAAGCTACATGTTGAAGACAAAATTGCAGACTGAAAATTTTTATCATTATGTAAAACAGTTTTGTCATAAAATTTTGCAAATGTATTCTCATTAGACCACCCAACATGTGATAAGATATTGTCAACTGAAATCCCTGAAGAACGTGCGGCGGCGCTTGCAGCAGCGCGAGTGCTATGTCCAGAAAACTTGCTGGTATCAATGCCAGATTTAGATAACAGAGTTCTTATCCAGCGAGAAATACTGTCCTTCGATGCCTCTCGAAACGGCTTTTGGGTTGTCAAAAGAAGTTTTCTATTTCCATTACCTCTATATTTTTCCGTCTTTGTTATATACACTTTAATACATGACACAACACAAAGTATCTTATCCGGAAAAGCTAACACTGTAATTGGTTTTATATGATAAGATGGCCTAGATTGTTTTACAAGATTATTTACACAAAACACAATTCTATCTTCATAAACATGCATATTATCTAAATCTAAAAGTGACAAAGTTTGTGCTCTCTGTCCTGTTACTAACGCTAATAACATGACAAGCTTCAATGTCAAATCAAACACTGATAAAACTTCGTTTTCCCCCATACTGCGAATAAACGATAAGACCGTGCTCACATCCCAAGTCTCTGTATACCGCGGTAAATTAGGACGGTCGATAAAGACTCCTCTCATGAAACGTCTAATTAGCGGAGCAGAACCAATAGCCACATCATTAACAGGTGGTAATAAACAACTAAGAAAACTCCTGGCGGAATTTATCGTACTATATGAATATCCTTTATCAAAAAGTTCGGTAAGAAAATCCAAGACAACTGTTATTGAAAAAGTATCAGATACATGGATAGATTTGCGATTTAGAAATTCTAGCCACTTTTTCATATGCGAATCATACTGTTTTTTAGTTGACGCTCTCCAAGAATTCATAAGAACCGGAATTGCTTTCTCTGAAATACCTTTGGATTGATACATTTTCCAGATATGTGACATGCCAGAAGACGCATCTTTGGGTATAGTTTGTGAACTTCTTGAGGACGATGAGGTAATACCAATGTGTCCCGGGACTGAGGAAGAATAATCCGCGAACATTCTTCTCCCCTCCTCTTTTCCTGGATCCAATCGTCCAGGAATTTTTTGAGCCTAAAAAAGGCTTCCGATTTCCATGAAAAAAGCCAGATTTTGTGCGATCTTCACTTATTTTCTTTCCGACTTTATTTGCTTCTTGAATGCTTTTAAGCTGATCAGTGATATTGTCACCGAATAAATTATCGGTGACGGCATTTTGTGATGAACACAAAGATCGGTATTCCACATTCAGAGATGGCTTAATGCAATTTCTGCGCACATGATTGATGTCATCATTAGCCATGGCTATCATAGATATGGCCTCCATGAGCCGATTAACGGTCTCATTTGTTCCAGCATTACCTCCATGAGGGTCCGTTTTAATGAGATTGTCGACGACTCGAATTATCGGAACTATGGCATGTGCGATAAGTTTTTGCGGCTTTTGTATGTCAAGATCCGAATTCCTTGCAGATGCCGGTAATGATCGCCATATTTCCTTATTGACTTTCGGTACCAACAACATTTCACAACTTTGAGGAAGTTTGAATTTTTCATAATTTTCTTCTCGTTTCTTCTCTTCATTTGCTTTAGTTTTGTCTCCAGAAAACAGAGCTTTCAAAATTTTTGCAAGCTCATCTCCGATCGCCAATCCAAACTTATCCTTACCGTCAAATTGTTAAGATAATTTTTCCAAGATGGAATTTTCGGACGGTTTCGCAGTTTCTCCAGAAGAATCTTCAGACACCTTCTTCATCTTTGCTGGTGGTTCCCCATCAATCTCATCAGACAAGAGTTCATCTAAACGCTCATTAGTAGCGTTTAATTCAGCCATTACAAACTCTTGCATATCATGGAACTGCTTAGATTGCGCTGAAAGCAGCTTTTCTACGAGGCGTTCTTCGAACGAATCTCGTAGGTTGGTAGGTTCTCCTGAGCAGCTTGGCTGCTTTATTGCAGGAGAAGAAGAAGATTCTCCTAAACAGCTTGGCTGTTTTTTAGTAGGAGAATTTTCAAAGTTATCTTGTGGTCCAATAACATGAACATCAGCCTCTACTTGAACTGTGGCGTCATTAGATTTGTCCAAGGTACTTATTCCAAACTCGTCAGAAAGTTTTTGTAACACTGACATTGCTACGATATCCAAAATCAATTAATAACCACTTTTAATGAAAAAACACTTCTGCTCGATCTGGGAATAAACGCGCAACTGATCTGGGAGTAGGCTTGCATATCTCACGTGATATCCACGTGACTTGGTGGTGAAGGAGAATGTGAAATAACAAACATGTATATAGCCAAAAACTTTAAAATGATGTTGCTTAGCAACCACTTAAAGGTCATTAAACAGATATTTGAACTAAAATGATGCATGGATATTGCAGTTCTGATCCCTTCTTGAGAGTATATTCAGAATTTTCCATTTCAGCATCCATTGTGTAAAATTATGGCAAGAATATTGAGAAGTGTTGAAAAAAATTGATGAAACTTTTGCACTTATTTGACCTTTGACCTACTAAAAATAGTTCTAATGAGGTCAAACTTTAAGACAATTTATCTGTTGTATGTCCCTTGTAATTTTATGACCTCACATCTAACTTTTATATGTGTTGGGATGCATAAATGTGTCTAGGATGAGTAAAAAATGAAAATATCTGCCCGAAAATTAAAGAATTCTGTGTTGCTTAGCAACCCTTTTTAAGTAGTTATATGCAGAAATGAAAAAAAAGTTTATGTGTTTCATGTAGTACAGTATAATGCTCTTTTGTGGGTATATCCCAAATTTCCTATTTCAACATACATCATACTTAATATTTAGCTTAAAGATGAAAAAGTATCAAAAAATTCCATAAAATTTTGCACTTAATTGACCTTTGACCTCAATTTTTACTAATAAGGTCAGTGGTTGAGTATCTTAACAGTCATAATATATCATCTGTAAGAAATTTCCTACAAAATGGTATGCATTATGCCTAGCTTTCCCCTTGGATAAAAAAGTTAGAAATAATTTAATAATGCCATGTCAAAAGGCCTCCAAAATCACGTAAAATGCGCCGGAAGAGAAATTAATATTAAATTATTAAATATATTCTCAACAAACGTCATACACTTATACAGATTTAATGTTGTATTATATACTAATATACACTCGACAGGGCATTCATGTCATATAAATATATTTCTAGTTAAATTCTTTCGATCCCATATATGTTCAAAAAAAAAATTTACTGAACTCACCCAGTCTTTTGGACGAGTCACTGCTACTGACATATAAGCTTTAAATTCTCAACCGTATTTGAACCAGTGAAACATTGCTCATATAATGTAGGGTGGGGCATGACCTTGACTCAAGTTCAAGGTCACTTAAGATTTTTTGGTTGGATATGGACTAAAAGAATATCTAAAAAAACATACGTGAACTTTTCCAGTCGGTTACACGCAAATTATGTATATTTATAACTTTATAATATAATTTTCAGAGTTTATGGACGTTACTTAACTCTATCAGAATTTAGTTTAGCATTTCAAAATAGGCTTTCCTTTCCAGACAAAGGCTCGGAGATGGCAAAAGCTGGAGCAGAAATTTTACTGATTTTACACAATAGAAGTATTGAAGTTGTGCATAGCGGTTTTTGTTTTTCGATTTCTTTATTCAAAATGGTGCTATATAGGGGTAAAAAATTAGAACGCCTAAAAGAGCGAAAATTTACACATATTTTGCTTTTTATCTTCTTAACTAAGAATATTTTGTTGAAACATATAGAACAAAATTTGTGCAGAATTACAAGATCTTTCGAATGATATTTCGAAAAAAGGACTGACTCCTAAATTAAGGGATCTAGAGGGGCCAACAGTTTTTTCTAGATATCTAAAAGAGTATTGAGAATTTTTAATACCCAAGAAGCAAAGTTGTTCAAAATGTCAAGCTCAATCTATTGAAATCGTCAAAATGCGTCCGGCGACGTCACTTCCGGTCAAACCGGAAGTCGTCAGAAAATGCATATTTTTGCCGTTCTTGACAAATTATTGGGTAACATATGTCACTGGAAACATAAAACTTACTTTTCCGTCCGTCGAAATCACTTCCTGTCAAACCGGAAGTAGCAAAAAAATAGCTTATTATTAAAGGTTTTGATGCAAAATTGAAATTATAAGTGACTGAAGACGACTTAGCTCATTGCTTTCTTTTGTTGACGTCACTTCCAGTCAAAACAGGACGGAAGACCTACATGTTGCTTTGCAACGAGCTTTGCTCTAGTTTATTAAAAGATATTGTATACAATTACCTGAATGTACGGCATTATGATAACATTAGCGCGACATTTTTACATGTACATACAAGATAGGTTATTATAAAGTTATTTTTCTGTATTGCTGATGCCTTGAAAATTACAATTTGCAATACTATTTGAAATATTAAAAACACTTTTTCAAGTTTAAAATTTACGAAAAAGGTATGAAAAGTTTAAGTAGGGGAATAATACTTTAAGGTTTCGTCAAAGGTCAACATGTCTAAAAAATTAATTTTACAATAGCTCCAAAACTATGTGTGGTATAAAATCAAAATGTTTACAATTTATAAATATATTATTCTTTAATAGATAGAAAGTATCTCTTGATAACAAATATTTTTAGAAAGATTTTTTTAAAGAAAAATTGTATCAGAAAATGTGCATATTTAAAAAAAAATGCACCTGCTTTATTCTGTCCTTTTTGTGAAAACTATCATTGCAGAAATAATATATGTTTATCATTGAAGGGCAAGTTGGACGTCAATGGTCTCTGAAAGGCTGTTATTGAAAGCATGACATGTATAAAGACAAGAGGCATATAGAATCGGCCATTTGCAATGTACTTTCACTCTCAAGTCTTAACATTTGGACAAAATAAACAGGGAAAACAACTTTCCAGAGACTATCAAAGTCCAACTTGCCCTTCATTGATAAACATATTTTGTTTCCCCAATAATGGTTGTCACTTAGAGCACGGAATTAATTAGGTGAATTTTTTGAAAATATGTGCATTTTTAAGAAGAATTTTTCTCAATTAATATTCTTACCAAGTATTTTTTTTTATCAAGTGACACTTTCTATCTGTTCATCAATGAAAAATTGATAAACTGTTAAAGTTTCAACTTTATACCTCATATAGTTTTGGGGCTATTGTAAAAATAAATTTTGGAACATGTTGACCTTTGACGAAACCTTAATACGTTGGCATATTATTATACAGTTGACCCTCAGATATCCAGACGCCAGGTATCCGGAATCCGATGTTTCAGTATCCGGACGGCTTCTCTTTGAAACAGAATTTTTTTTGTTATTTATTCTTGTTTAACTGGTAATTCAGATATCCGGACGCTTCACATATCCAGACAAATTGACTCGGGCTAAAGCGTCCGGTTAAATGAGGCTCCACTGTATATTGTAAAGGAATCTGTTGATTGAGTTATATATATAGGGAGTTGGGATACATGTATTGTACAAAATGACACTTGCAGGATATTCGTTCTATTTAGTGAATTTATATCAGCCCAGTTACTGATTTTTGTAAATGTCATTAAAATAATGTTCATTTTTATTATTGTGTAATGAGAAAAAATAGCAAAATATAATTTAAAGAGAAATTCGAGGTGTTTTTCGCTTAACATGGTGACGGAGTTTGGGTAATCAGGGATAACTACAGCTCAGTTTTTATATATCAAATTAGTTATAAAAGGCCTTTGTCGTGTTCATTGCTCACTTTTTGCTTTCACTGATTTTCATTGGGGTTTCTCCTAATGTTAAGTTTTTGTATATGCCAGTAACTTTGGGATAAATTGGAAGCTGTCACCTCGATCAGTACTTCGAGTACTTTGAAATGTCACTTTTGCCGGAGTTTGTTCCTTTAAAAATCGAGATCCTTATTCACAAAATTGCGTAACTGTGTTTCAGCAAAATATTTCGTCATACACGCATTATCTGTGATCATTGTGGATAGTATTGCGGAAATAACTTTAAATGTAAAGGTATTGTGAAGCTTGTATATAGAATATCCATGCCAGGTGCCAAGATAGATCACGTTAAAAAATTAGCTCTCATTACTTACAACTAAGTTATCTGAAGTCTCTGATCATGCATAATAAAAACAGAAAATTGATGGATTGAAATTCTAGTTTTATATTCATTTTCAATCCACCTGAGCTCTTTTCAAAAGAAAATCGTGAATGTATGATCCAAAAGACAAATATTTTCCATTCCCAGATATATGTTGAATTTAATATTGATATGAGTTTATAGCCTATAACATTATCTTAAGGACATCGGTAAAAGTCATTGAAGATATTTATTGTTTTTCCAGGGGACGGCCATTTATTTCTAGACGGTTGGTGTCATGAATTCGACGCGGACGGCCGAGAAAACATGCTATATGCCAAATTTGGTTGACATATGTGCAGTGGGTCCAGAGAAAGGCTTAGAATGTTTAAGTTTATGACCAACGAACGTTGATTTCTAAGAACATATAGCCATAGGTCATCTGATTTACTCAGTTGACCTAAATAAGCGAGTTTCTCCCTCCGGCCGGTCACATCCGCCGTGAGATCCTGGCCATAATTGGAAAAAAACTGAAAATCCTTTCAATAATTATTCATTGCGTAAATAACTTGATTACTATAAGTATGAAAAACAAAGGTCAGCATTTGTCGAAATGTGTTGACAAGATCCTTGTATTTACTCGAAACTTAAAAATAAAAGATGAATTCAAGGAAACTGTTGATTAATACACATATTATTACATATTTATAACACATGATTGTTCTCTTTTCACAGAAAATCTGTGTATTGACATAGTCTTTATGAAGCTAGCAATTGGACAATCAGCACCATGCAATTCATTGCATTATACAAACTGAAGGGATAGGAATAGTTTGTACATCGATTTTGTACAGAGTTGTGTCGTAAAATATTTAGTCCTGCTTTGTAGCTTGGTTAGTTTATAATGTTTATTGAATAACATGTCTGAATTCATGGTATTCAATGACTCCATAATGAAATCATCCCATGATTTGTATCTTTGGCCAAGTTCTTGAGAAATATCGGGTCAGAAACATCGAAATCTTACAATCAATATAACTGCTATACTTTACTTTAAACAAGTTTAAACCTTTTCTGCAATCTAAAGGAAGTTCCAAGTTACACACGTCAGTATTGAAATTTTCCTACTATACACTGCGTGGTTTTTGATTTATGTTTTATGTCTAATTGACTTCGGTTTTGTTTTTCTTCCATGCATATTTAAGGTCAAGATCTAGTAAATGAAAGATGCCTACAGATTTATAAAATTTTAACAATAAATTCCTTTAATGATGCTTTATGACTTTAGCTTGGAAAATAAGGTGTTTCAGGGCATAATGTGTAAGTAAATAAAATGAAAAATCCCATATTTGAAACAGTCATATTCAATGAAATATTAAGAAACAGAAACATTTTTTTTCATATTTCACAAAAGATATGTATCCAGATTGCCTAAAGTCACTCAAAAAAAACGGTAAATTGTATTTTCTTGGCCACATCTTTAAAATGATATCAAAATTAATATAGGTATCGGAATTACACGTGCACTTTTATATTATTTCAAATAGAATTCCACGAAAATACCCGTTTCTACATATTTCTGCTAAAGCGGAAATACAGTGAAAAAAGTTGTAATTGATTATGACGTCATAATAGATCTAGCTCCACGAAATCAGTCAAAATTTATTTACTTGATCTTGACCTCTATAAAAGTAACCTTAACAACTCATGCTCTGACTTTACAAATCGTGATTAAGCGTATTACATAGTTATATATATTTTTTCGTTTTCCTCTTTTAAGTTGCAGTCTTTTAATTTTTAAAACATAATCGAAATACATATACGAGGGTTGATCCAAAAGTAATATAACAACTTCGATAAAATTGCTACTTGTAGACGTAAATCAACAAAATTTTACATAAAAAATGATGGTGGAAGCTATTTTGATTTCAAATCAGTCCTGACAAATTGAAGTAAAAAAAGATTTATACTTTTCACAATATCGAATTATATACAAAGTGCTATTATGGTAGTCGCCACACCTATATAACGTCGTATGACGGATATGCTCCGTCAAACACTTAAACGCGTTCCCTTCGTTTCATTGAAGTTTTGAGGTTCAAGAACACATTCACATATTTCACTTTCTTTAAAAACCATTGCACCAATTGTACACTCACTTTATTTATAATGTAGTCCTCAGTCAAAATTCTATGAACAGTACCATAAGACAATCTTAATTAAATTCTCATATCGCACTCTTTTTGACAAAATTAGTCACCATTGAACATTCTTTCCCCTGTGACTCTGATTTTTCATCGCCAGTCCCCACTGGTTTATTTCCCGATGGATTGGGGGGGGGGGCATGACAGCTCGTTTCCGCGTTTTATATGTTTCGACATTTCCATTGTTCAACCAGATTAAAACAACACTGTTTATGATCAAAAATAGCAATTGTGTCATTTAATTTTTAACTAAATGCTAGAAAATGTTGTAAAATTTTAGTCTATTAAGGACAGACGAGACTTTCCTTAATAATAGATAAATTTTTCTAAGAGTTTGTCATTGAAGTATTGCTTCTTAAACATGTTTACTCACAAAAAATTGAGGTACCTTACCATGCATTTCTGCAAGATACCGGGGTGTAGTTTTTCTAATATAATCCTTTGGGGAAGAAAAATAATTTTCCAATTTCAAATGTTTAAGTGTTTGGATTTTTAAAAAACGTTTAGAAACTGGTTTAGAAATCAGAATGTTATTAAAATTTTGAATATTTTTCATACATTACAAAGATATACAAAACAGATTTTGAGGAACGTCTTGTCTGACCTTAAAATATTGGGCGATTACACGATTTTTTTTACATATTTTTTTTTGCATACACTGTATATACTTTTTAATGTGTTTGTATTTTTTTTTCATTCTATTAACAATATGCACTTTAAAACGAAACGCTTAGTTGTGACGCGGCGACACCCCCTATGTTCAATGTTTTAAACGTCTATAAAATAAATTCAATTAAACATTATTCAATGAAATTTTCAATTTTGATTAGTTTTATTTTTATGCATCTTTTGGTACATAATATTCGATAATATGACTCCAAACATTATATACATGTAACATGAAATACATGTATATGAACACATTGACATTATGTTTGGATCAACCCTCGTTCTTCTTTCCTATGAATATTTCTTTTCTTTGTCAGACATCAAATGCTTGGAATATAAAAAATATTCAATGAGTTCAAAAATACTTAAAATATATACACAGGTGAATATAACATTCTATGAATAATATTCATAGTTCGAAGCATGCTTGGTCTCAGATCTCATTACTGCTTCTTTAAGCTCTTTCATATCTGACCACATTTCTTTCACCATTTCATGCTGACTTTCCATTTTAACCTTTTCTATAATATCATCTTCTTCTTCCTCTTTCAGAGTCAGTTTTTGAATGTAATTAAGTTTATCCAAGTATTTCTTTCCAGTGAATGTTTCAAGTCTTTTGCAGATGTCTGACATCATTAACCAGGTGTCATCGAATTCTTTCTGAGGGGTTGAAGCTGAGCTAACGTGTGCAGTCAAACCGTTCCGGATTAACCTAATTCTCTCGATATCGTCATCCACGGTCACATCTCCTGCTGCAGGCTCGCCTCCCCATTTTCGTTTTCTTGGGTTAGGAACCTTTTTACAAATGTTTCTGATCAATGTGTATGTTAATGAAATATCAAAATTCTTATATCCTGATATTTGAGCATTTTGTAAGAGATGTTCTTGCTCAGGGCGTAATCTTTTATAGATTGATGATGCTTTCACTTTGTTGTAAATAACGGAAGGGGGAACCTCCAACTCTAGTATATCTCTATATGTCTCATTCAACACATCGTTTGTTGCAATTCCAAGTTTGGCAAATCTAGATCGACCCCCCAAGTCTTGTCCAGAAGTACTTGTAGTATTGGAAATACTTGGTTTTATCTGAAGAATACAACTCATTTATTTGTAACATTTAGCAATTTAAAAAAAAAATAATAAAAAAGAGGCCCATGGGCCACATCGCTCACTTGAGCAGAATTGGTGATGCCGTTCTTTACCCAATTTCCCCATTGAAATACCTTGTGTGACCTCGCCCACCCTTGAGGTCATGTAAAACCTGGATTCCCTATTGTGGCCCCGCCCAACCCCCGGGGGTCATGATTCTAATAATTGAAAATCTACACTATCCCAGGATGCTTCCACATTAGTTTCAGCTTTTCTGGCCAATTGGTTCTTGAGAAGAAGATTTTTAAAGTTTGTTCCTATATATTTCTATGTAAAACTTGGGTTCCTTATTGTGGCCCCGACCAACCCCCAGGGATCATGATTTTAAAAATTTAGAATCTACACTACCCTTTGATGCTTTCACACAAGTTTTGGCTTTTTTTGGCCCAGTGGTTCTTCAAAAGAAGATAGGATGCTTCCACATAAATTTCAGCTTTTCTGGCCCAGTGGTTCTTGAGAAGATTTTTTAATGACCCCACTCTATTTTTGTATTTCTTGATTTTATTCCTTTGTGAGAGGCATTGGCCCTTAATTTTAATAATTTAGAATCCCCTTTACCCAAGGACATCGCTCACTTGAGCAGAATTGGTGATGCCGTTCTTTACCCAATTTCCCCATTGAAATACCTTGTGTGACCTCGCCCACCCTTGGGGTCATGTAAAACCTGGATTCCCTCTTGTGGCCCCGCCCAACCCCCGGGGGTCATGATTCTAATAATTGAAAATCTACACTATCCCAGGATGCTTCCACATAAGTTTCAGCTTTTCTGGCCAAGTGGTTCTTGAGAAGAAGATTTTTAAAGTTTGTTTGTGGCCCCGACCAACCCCCAGGGATCATGATTTTAAAAATTTAGAATCTACACTACCCTTGATGCTTTCACACAAGTTTCGACTTTTTTGGCCCTGTGGTTCTTCAAAAGAAGATAGGATGCTTCCACATAAATTTCAGCTTTTCTGG
>NW_026937997.1:0-27500 GCF_032062105.1 Saccostrea cuccullata | reverse complement strand
CCAAATATCTGTCCAATCTTATCATAAAGAATGCGTTACGCAATGAAAGAATGTAGTTATTATTATGTGAAAGTGTCATTTAACTTTATTCAGTTGTACAGGTTGAGTTGCAAATACGAGATAGGTACCACCAATATAACGGTAGTGTCTATATTTTGCATTAGGAAACCAGAAACATGTCTCCATACAGAGAGTAAAACAGAAAATTTAAAATTTCTCTATTTAACAAAGATTCTGTGAAAATTTCAGGCATTTTATTAAGTAGTAACAATTTTTATTCAGTGGTTAATGGTAATGAAGAATAATAAGAGTAATAAAACATAATAAACGGACAGATGGTACATGTGGGATGGATAGGAGGACACCCTCAACGCTCTTAGACACCCTACTTTCCAAGTAAGGGCAGAGGGCGGAGGTGGTACTTCCACATACGTTTCAACTTTTCTTGCCCTGTGTTTCTTGAGATTTTTTTAATGACCCCACCCTATTTTTGTGTTTTCTTGATTATATCGCTTTGTGAGGGGACTTAGCCCGTCATTTTAATAATTGAAATTCCTCTTCATCCAAAGATGCTTTGTACCAAGTTTGGTTAAAATTGGCCGAGTCGCTCTTGAGGAGAAGTCGAAAATGATAAAAGTTTACAGATTGATGGACAGATAGACGGACGATGGACAAAATGTGATCAGAAAAGCTCATTTGAGCCTTCAACTCAGGTAGGCTAAAATACCTTGGATGCTCTCTGTCACATCAAACAAATCTGTGTGGATATCGACTCCTCTAGTTGACCTGATATTTTTCTTTATTTTCTCCAAGTCAATACCCTTCAGTCTCTCTAACAGTGTTGTTTTCCCACTACCGGCACACCCTATTATCATCCCAGAGGCGTGGTACATGGTTGTCTTCCCTTTCTTTAAATTCTCAATGAAATTCGTCACTGATTTGTCTCCCCTTAGGATTATCTGCATTGGTATTCCTACTATAATGACAAAACACTAATATTACAAAGCTGTGAAGGAGTCAAACAAATGATTATAAACAATCATAACAAGAGGCACGGGGGCCACATCGCTCACCTGCGTAAATCGGCTAGGAATAAGCAAAAATCAGATCAGAACTGAAAAGTTCACTAAAGGGAGGTGGGGGACTTGAATTTTAATACCACTAAAGATTGCCTTCATATTAATACAGTATATGACTGTGCTGTTCTTGATAAAAAGATTTTTTAAAAAACATTTTCTTCCTATATATAACTTCATAATAATTTGAATTTGATTCCCCATTGTTTCCCTCCCTACCCCAAAGGGCCATGATTTGAATAAATTTAAATCTTCAATACATGAGGATGCATACATGTCAATATGACTAAACATAGCTTTTCTGTTCTTGGGATTTTTTCCTTTATTTCTCTATGTAAAACTATTACCCCATTCATACGACATGATTTGCATACCTCAGTATATTTTACTCATATCATGTAAATTTACTCACATGTGCAATTTTTGTCATATGAACTGATTTGCTCACATGTAAATTCTGCACAGTTGAGTAAATTTACACCTGGTCAGGACTAGGTGCAAATTAACTTTTGCACACATGTTGTAGAGAATTATTAGTTCATATGTGTAAATTTTGTCGTATGAACACGCAGCAAATTTACTTATGTATTTTGTTTTTTTTATTGCATAAATCTCCATTTTGAGTGTTGTTTCGGTTGTTTATGCATTGTAGTGTGTGTAATATCAGTCTGTTAGCATGGCGGCCAGGTAGCAAAACATAACAAACTGCATATTTTATGGTCATCTTTGCTGTACTTCAAGGATAGCTGAAAGTAGTGGTGTTTCGATTATCGCCGACATCGCCGAATCTATCGCTGAAACCCAACCGATTTCGATTAATCGGATCGAAATTTGAGATCGATTAATTGGTAAAACCCGTAAACATACAAGTTTACAAAGAACGAACTGTTGTTGACACGAATAGTCGAATACACTACGTACATTGGCATAGATGGCGGCGCCCTGTGTCGCACACAACGAGGATGACCAGCGAGAAATACTTCCCTACCCCGGCACTAAATCGAAGTCGAAGGTATGGAAATACTTTGGATTTTAGAGAAAGGCAGCCGGTCGGCCGACGAAACAAAACTTAGACTTGTCAAGGGCCATTTGCAAACTCTGCAGGTGAATGTACACCAATAAAGGTATTATATCGACTTTACGCTCTGTCGTCCTTGGTAAGAAGTTTGGGAAAACGCTATACACGTTACTGGTCCTCCAGTAATTATCGGACAGAAATCTTGCGTTTTTCAGAATTTCTAAGCAGTGTTGTACAATTAAATTTTAAAATTTATATTTCGCCAGAGGTTAACTCAAGAGCAAAACAAATATATTAAAATATTTTATGATTTTTGCTTGAAAAATTGTTTAAAGATCACTAGAAAACATACCGAAATTCATTCAAATTTTGAAAAGCGGACCGGTAATTATCGGACACCTGGTTTTTACAGGAAAAAAGATGACATTTGAGAGGTTAAAAATTGATTTACAAACACTACTGTCAATATCCTAGGTAATGATGCCAATTTCTTGATCCAGTGTGAATTTCTTTCTTCATATTTTGCGAGTCATTACCATGCCCCTTTCCCCGGGTGAAAACGACACTTCATTGAGCGAGTAACAAAAACCCCATACATTTATATTGTGTCCGATAACTGCTGGTGTCCGATAATTACTGGAGGATCAGTACCATTGATAGCAGTGACCCACATGTACACAAATTACAAAGAGAAGAGGGATGAAATCTGACTCAGTCCTGCTAGAAAAGACTCTACACCAATGTTTAGAAAATGTATCAAAAGCTATTAAAGATACTATCATAAACAATTTGTTATGAACCTGCCAGTTGGCAATTTTTTTTACATTAAAATTAAAAGAAAATGCTGAAAATCTTTACTTGGAAGCTCAAATTTTACTTCCTTCCAAGTTCCACAATATTATGACCTTGCTCTTTCTATTCAGGGAACACGTCCAACTTCATGGCTCATATTAAAACGGAACATGGAGATGTATTAGAGTCGTCCGGTTCGAGTGACGCAGCTAGTGCTAAAGCAACGAACGACTTCACTGACATACTTTGCAAATGCTGGTCCTAGTAGTTAGTACTAGTTACTAGTTAGTAGTTACCTTGTTATTGTAATTGCCAAATTTCATGTTAATAAGTTGTCAGTTACATTGAATAGTAAAAAAATAAACATTTTATAGTCATATATCCTTTATTTCACATATGTTTCAAAATAAATATGGAAACCGATTAATTCAATTAATCACTAAAATCGGACTCCGATTATTAACCGATAATCAGTTTCAGATTTTTTTCCGATTATACAACACTAGCTGAAAGTAAATTGAGTTTTGATAAGGGTAATGTTTTAAAGTCTTTAAAGGGTATACAGGGTTGCACTAGCATATAGTTCTTTCCAAAAATGGCCTTTTCAACTCTGAAAACAAGGATCCACAGTATATCTCCAGTGTCCTCTGAGGTAAATTTGAATTTGCAAAAATGCGCGCATCTTGCACCCTTTCTTGCAAACCTATGTTTATGCCTCTAAATTATAAAAATATAACTGTGGTCTCGCAAACATGTCCTCCAGGATGAACTTGTTAAGTAGTCCCCTTACAATTCAAGTAGTCTTCATGGGAAATGCTCTGGAGCTGTGTTAGGAATAGGCATTAAATCAATCGCCCGGGCCCCATTACATATTGACTGTCTTCTACCTTTCTTTGTTTTTAAACCAAGGCAAGCTACTGACATATAAATTGATGCTACAGGAATTTCAACAACCCTGTTGAAAATAAGCATTTTTAAGCATTCTCGATCTTGGCAGCCGATCCCACCATGAATTTCTAGGGGATTTGTGTTTATTTCCTATTCATATTTGTTTTGTTTGAAATTCTTTTAAAAACCGATTGCCCATTTTCTTTTCCAGGAAATTGCATATAATATAATAATGCTTTCAAGCAGATACTTCATAATGACCTTGCAAACTTGATGTACTGTAGATTTCCAAACACCAATAAGATTTTCGAGTCGTACTTTATTCTGCTGAAGACGCCAACCAGTATATGGCAACAGCCATCTTTTTCTTAAAACCCAACGGCTCTTCTATAGTCTTTAGGACCAAGGCCACAGAATTTTGAATTTTAAACAATGATTTTAATTAATTTTCCTTTTTTCATGAGTAAATTTTTCCTAAAAGTTATTAAGTTCGCTTTTTCCGTACCAAAAAATAAATGGATTGGATTTCCCCCTTCTTTCTTTGAGGAACACTCAAAAGTTAGTCCTATACCCAAATAGTAAGAAAAAAAAACCTTTTCTATAAAAGTTCACAATTCTGAATCTGTGGATCATCCTATTTTATATGAAAATATAAGGATTAACTTACAGTACATAAATCTTGTCTGAACGCATAGCAAATTAACTTTTACTTACGTGTGTATATTTGTAAACTCATAATTATGTAAATTTGCACATATAAGCAAATTTTCGTCGTATGAATGAGGTGTATGATCCACCATTGTAGCCCCACCCTACCCATGGGGGGTTATGATTTGAACAAATTTAATTCTACACTACCCGAAAATGCTTCCATATAAATACTAGTATTACTTATCATGGATTTGCTATTCTTGAGAAGATTTTTTTATATTTCAATGTAAAACTTGGATCCCCCATTGTGGCCCACCCTATCCCCGGGGGTTATGATTTGAACAAACTAGAATCTACACTACCTGAGGATGATTCCGCATAAATATCACTAATCATGGCTTTGAAGTACTTGAAAAGACGATTTTAAAAGATTTCCCTATCTAGTCCTATGTAGAACTATGATCAGCCATTTTGCCTCCCCCTCAACCCCCAGGGGTCATGATTTGAACAAACTTGAATCTTCACTACCTGAGGATGATTTCACATGAGTTTCATCTTTCCTGGCCCAGTAGTTCTTGCGAAGAAGATTTTAAAAGATTTTTCCTATATATTCCTATGTAAAACTTTAATCAGCCATTGTGGCCCCACCCTACCCCCAGGGGCCATGATTTGAACAAATTTGAATGTACACTACCTGAGGATGATTTTACATGAATTTCATCTTTCCTGGCCCAGTGGTTCTTGAGAAGAAGATTTTTGAAAAATGCCATTAATTTTTCACTAATTCATAATTATCTCCCTTCGGAAAAGGGCTTGGCCCTTAATTTGAACAAACTTGAATTCCCTTCACCTAAGTATACTCTGTGGCAAGTTTGGTTGAAATTGGCCCAGTGGTTCTTGAGAAGAAGATAAAATGTGAAAAGTTTACGCTGACGCCCACGACGACAACGACGACGAGAGACAAGGGACAAATTTTGATCGGAAAAGCTCACTCGAGCCTCCAGCTCAGGTGAGCTAAAAATAGTTTTCCTATTCTCGAGAATTTTCAGTGATTTATTTTTGCCTTATCAGTATGTCAATTAAAAATAAAATAAAAAAGACAGATGAGCATTTTTATCTTAGATTAGAGTACTGTAGACGTACTTTTTTCGAGGGGTCATAATTACGTGGAATCTAAGTTTTTGTTTAATCCGCGAGTAGAAAATAATACGCGGATTTCTTAGATTGTCGCTGTATGCATTATATTTACATAAAGTACGCTTGGACAAATTTCCGCTGAAAACTTGTGACCGCGTACATAGCATTAATTAATACATTGTACCAAGCAGAAAAATGTACTTCTACAGGACCTTTACTGTTAAACAAGAGGCCCAGGGGCCTTGAATCGCTCTTCTGATAAATTGTACAACCTATCACTTCTATTTGAAGCCTCTAACCCTAAGTATCCTAAGACCCAAGTTGCATCAACTGACAAAGTTTGATGATTCTTAGCCAATTAGTACTGAAGATATTTTAATAAAGCTATTAAAAAAACCATAAGTAGGTCACAGTGACCTACTTTAAGATTGAAGTTTTCTGAGAACTCAAGATGCATTAATAGACAAAGATTGAACATTCTAAGCCAATAAGTATTTGAGATATTCAAAAGTAGGTCACCTTGACCTACTTTTTGGTCTACATTCTTGGAAAACCCAAAATGCATCAACTGACAACGTTTGATTATTCTAAGCCAATAAGTACTCGAGATACTTAAATGTAGCCATAAAAAGTCAAAAATAGGTCACTGTGACCTAATTTCTAGTAGACGATTTTCGAAATCCAAGATACATCAACTGACAAAGTTTATTGATTCTTAGCCAGAAAGTACATAAGATATTCATATGTAGGTTACCATGACCTACTTTGTAGTAAACATTCTCCAAAAACCAAAGATGTCCCAACTGACAAAGTTTAACAATTCTAGGTCAACCAGTACTGGCGATATGAAAATATAGCCATAAAATGTCAAAAGTAGGTCAAGGCAAAGTAATTTTTGGTTTGCATTCCCCGAAAACCCAAGATGCATCAACTGACAAAGTTTGATGATTCTAAGCCAATAAGTACCTGATATACTTAAATATAGCCATAAAATGTCAAAAGTAGGTCACCTGATGACCTACTTTTTGGTCAACCAAAATCCCAAGATGCATAGCCAATAAGTACAGGAGATACTTAAATATAGCCATAAAATGTCAAAAGTAGGTCACCGTGACCTACTTCTGGTCGTCACTCTCCGAAAACCCAAGATGCATCAGATGCATCAACTCACAAACTTTGATGATTCTAAGCCAATAAATACCTAAGATACTTAAATATAGATATAAAATGTCAAAAGTACGTCATCTGACCTCCATTTTGGTTGTCACTCTCCGAAAACCCAAGATGCATCAACTCACAAAGTTTGAGGATTCTAAGCCAATAAATACCAAAGACAGTTAAATATAGCCATAAAATATCGAAAGTAGGTCATCATGACCTACATTTTGGTTGACATTTTTCAAAGTCCCAAGATGCATCTGCTGACCAAGCTTGATGATTGTAGGTCTGAAGGTAATCAAAATATGCCTTTTAAACAACTTGAAAACAAATGCCTGCAAAATTCAAAAAGTAGGTCACAGTGACCTTCTTTTTCATGAATATGTTTTAAGGTCCAAAGATGCAGCAACTTACAAGATTTGATGATTCTAACCCTCTCAGTGTCTGAAATAATGGGATTAAATGTTTTAAGAAGGATGAGTCATAAAGTTCAAAAAGTAGGTCACGGTGACCTACTTTTAAGTTGATGTTGTTCAAGGACTCAAGATGCATCAACTGACGAAGTTTGATGATCATAGGCCTTAAAGTGTCCAAAATATGCCTTCAAATTAATTTGAAAACAAATGCCCGCAAAATCAAACAAAAGGCCCACGGGCCTTATAGGTCACCTGAGTATCGTGTAACAACTTTCAAACAATTAAAATTGGTACATGTTTTAAACCAAAGGCCTCTATTTACTAAATACCCAGAAGTAGATCAGAGTAACAAAGAGAAAATGCACTTCCACTTTATACCCAGTTGTGCACCTCACCCCAAAGGAACCACTGACCCAGGGGCCACACATTTCAAAATTTTGCAAATTTATCATAAAATGGTTGATTAAAAGTTAAGAGCAGATTTTAAAGCATTAATTTATTTTCAGACTATGTACCCCCCCCCCCCCAGGGGGCATAAAAATAACCATTTTGCTAGATGCGCCTTTCTTCATCATGAATATATATATACTTGGATCATTGGCATAAAACCCAGGATCAAAGGAAAAGATTTTCAAAGAGTTAACGCATTTTCACTATATAATCAATAGAGCCCCGCCCTAACACCAGAGCCCCTGACCCTGGGGCCATAAAATTCACAATTTTGGAAGTGGCACTCTTGCTCATCATAACTATGTACTTTGTTAGTTTATTTAATACCCAGAAGCAGAGAAGATTTTCAAAGAATAATTAATGCATTTTCACAATATAATCAATAGAGCCCAGTGCTCCAAGTCACAATTGCTCTTAGGTCGCAAAATGGCGACCTTAAATTTTTTTTGGTCGCCATTTCAGAATTTCTGGTCGCCATAATCAAATATTTCACTCGCCATTAAAAAAATACATTTTGTGAATAAAACTTGATAATTTAAATAAGGATATGTATTATGTCTTGATTACATCAAAGATTACTTATTACTGTGCTAGGTTGAATGAAATATTTTTATTGAATACATATACCCTTATGGTTGTAAAGAAGAACACAAGTAATCTGATTACAGAAATAAAAGAATGAATCCTCTTAACCTGCAATCTCGCCCCTTTTTAAATGCAGAATATTTAGAAAATCTTTAAACTTATTTTTTGTAAATTATCGGGGGGCCAAATTAGGACATTTAAACGATTCATTCTTTTATCAAATGAAAATACAAGCTTGAGAGCTGTTGAGACAGGACTTTGCCTGCTGTTTGTCATGTTTACTTACTACTACGTACCTAACCCATTACACAGTCATTATAAATGCCGCCAAAACACTCTTTATTAGCGTGATTCATTGTGATATGCAAGCAATTGACCGAATGCTTCAATAACAAGGTCGGATCTTAGAAAGTTTACGAAGTTTGGATGCCATTCTACCAGGAACATTATTTATACACTTCTCTGGTTCTATCAAACTTTGTACAGCATGCTGCCATACATTACGTGATCTAAGTCAATGCGACGCTTTATAAAGTGTATTTAAGTATATGTCTTCAAACATTTTCTTGATAGAGAATCTTTACAAGTGAAATCTCGATCCCGATCTTAAAAATTGACGTTTCCAGCCCGAATTTTCTCAGTTGCGAAAATGCGAGTGCGTTTTAATATTTAGTCGCAAAATCAATTTTTTGGTCGCAAATGCAACCAATTTAGTCGCAACTTGAAGCACTGGAGCCCCACCCTAGCACCAGAACCCCTGACCCTGGGGCCATTAAATATTAAACAATTTTGGAATAGATACTCTTGCTCATCATAACTATTGGCTTAGTTTATTTATTTAATACCCAGGAGTAGAGAAGAAGATTTTCAAAGAATTAATGCATTTTCACTATATGATCAATAGAGTCCCGCCCTAACACCACAACCCCTGACCCTGGGGCCATGAAATTCACAATTTTGAAAGTGGCACTCTTGCTCATTATAACTATGTACTTAGTTAGTTTATTTAATACATAGAAGCAGAGAAGAAGATTTACAAAGAATAAATGCATTTTCACTATATAGTCAATAGAGCCCCACCCTAACACCAGAACCCCTGACCCTGGGGCCATGAATTTCACAATTTTGGTAGAGGACTCAATGCTCATTACATTCGTGCTAACAGTTTGCCTGCTTGATGTCCAGGAGTAAAGAGGATTTTTAAAGATTGCAATAATTTTGGTGGTTTTGGCCCCACCCCTCAGGCCCCAGGGGGGCAGGGACCATAAAATTCACAATTTTTGCTCCCCTTCACCCATAGATATTGTATACCAAATTTGGTTGAAATTGGTTCAGTGGTTTCAGAGCAGAAGATGAAAATGTTCAAATGTTAACACACGACGCACGACGGACGACGTACGAAGCACGACGACGGACGAAAACGGATAGCAATAGGTCACCTGAGTTACTCAGGTGACCTAAAAAGTAGGTCACCGTGACCTACTTTTGATATAACATGATATGAAGTCCTAAGATGCATCAACTTACAAGATTTGATGATCCTAGTCCTTATAGTAAGCAAAATATAAATGTTTTTATTAACTGTAAATTTAGGTCAAATTTGAAGTGACCTTGAGACCACACCCTTTGCCTCAGGGTCATGCCTTGAACAATTTTTAATCTTCAACATATCCTAATCCTTGTACGTAACTTTGGTGAAAATCTGCCTGGTGGTTCTGGAGAAGAAGATTTTTTAGCAACCAGTACTTTTGGTTTTGTTTTCTTGTTTATCTCCCCTTGTTTAAGGGTCCCAACCCTTATTTTAGTATAATTGGTAGCCCTTGGGCCAAGGATACCCTGTGACAAATTTGACACTGATTGGCCAAGGGGTTCTTGAGTTATGGCCCATATTCTAACAAGAGGCCAATGGGCCACATCGCCCACCTGAGCAATGTGGCTAGAAAACAAGAGGCCCATGGGCCACATCGCTCACCTGAGAAGCTTTGACCATTCCGTTCTTTAACAGATTCCCCCCTTGTAATACATGTTGTGACCCCATCCTACCCAATTGATCATAATTCAAACAATTTGAAATCTATATTTACCATAGGATGCTTTGATTCAACATTGTATAACTTTGATTCCCCATTGTGGACCCGCCCTACCCACGGGGTTTATGATTTGAACAATTTAGAATCTACACTACCCCAGAATGCTTTCACATAAGTTTCAGCTTTTCTGGCCCAATGGTTCTTGAGTAGAAGATTTTCAAAGATTTTTCCCAAATATTTCTATGTAAAACTTTGATTCCCCATTGTGGCCCATCCAACCCCAGGGGTTATGATTTGAACAATTTAGAATCTACACTACCCCTGGATGCTTCCACATAGGTTTCAGCTTTTCTGGCCCAATGGTTCTTGAGTACAAGATTTTCAAAGATTTTTCCCATATATTTCTATGTAAAACTTTGATTCCCCATTGTGGCCCCATCCAACCCCCAGGGGTCATGATTTGAACAATTTAGAATCTACACTACCCCTGGATGCTTCCACATAGGTTTCAGCTTTTCTGGCCCAATGGTTCTTGAATACAAGATTTTCTAAGATTTTTCTTATATATTTCTATGTAAAACTTTGAGTCCCCATTGTGGCCCAGCAATATCCCCGGGGGCATGATTTTAACAATTTAGAATCTACACTGCCCCAGGATGTTTCCATATAAGTTTCAGTTTTTCTGGCCCAGTGGTTCTTGAGTATATGATTTTCAAAGATTTTCCCATATCTTTCTATGTAAAACTTTGATTCCCCATTGTGGCCCCGTCCTACCCCTGGGGGTCATGAATTTAACAATTTAGAATTCACGCTACCCTAAGATGCTTTCATATAAGTTTCAGCTTTTCTGGCCCAGTGGTTCTTGAGAAGAAGATTTTTTAATGACCCCACCCTACTTTTGTCTTTTCTTGATTATCTCCCCTTGTGAGGGTACTTGGCCCTTCATTTGAACAATTTAACTTCCCCTTCACCCAAGGATGCTTTGTACCAAGTTTGGTTAAAATTGGCCCAGTGGTTCTTGAGAAGAAGTCGAAAATGTGAAAAGTTTACAGACGGACAGACAGCTAGACGGACGACGGACAAAATGTGATCAGAAAAGCTCACTTGAGCCTTTGGCTCAGATGAGCTAAAAAGCATAAATCAGTTTATTATTGAAAAGTTGAAACCCAATAGTGGTCCCAAACAATCCTTAAAAGGGAGCGGGTATGATTTGAACAAACTTTAATCTACACTAACTAAGGATGCTTGCATATTTCTTTGACTACCTGTGGCTTTATTGCCCTTAACATTTGAACTTACATTGTGGCCCCGCCCTAACCCCAGGGGTCATGTCTTGAAGAAAATTGAATCTAAACTTACTGAGAATGCTTCCATATGAAAAGGACTAATCATGGCTTTGCTATTTTTGAAAAGAAGATTTTTAAAGATTCTTTGTACATGTTTCCATGTAAAACTTGAGTTCCATGTTGTGGCCCCGCCCTACCCCCAGGGGTCATGATTTGAACAAACTTGAATGTTCACTACCTGATGATGCTTCCATAAAAATATGATCATTCATGCTTTTGCTATTCCAGAGAAGATTTTTTAAAGAATTTTCCTATATATTTCTATGTAAAACTTTGATTGGCCATTGTGGCCCCCCTACCCCCCCCCCCCCCGTGGTCATGATTTGAACAAACCTGAATCTACACTACCTGAAGAGGCTTTCATATAAATATATTATATTTATATTCATGCCTTTGCTCATTCTTGAGAAGAAGATTTTAAAAGATTTTTCCTATATATTTCTATGTAAAACTTTGATTGGCAATTGTGGCCCCGTCCTACCCCTGGGGGTCATGATTCGAACAAACTTGAATCTACACTACCTGCATGAGGATGCTTCCCAATAAGTTTCAACTTTCCTGGCACAGTGGTTCTTGAGAAGAAGATTTTTTAAAGAATTTTCCTATATATTTCTATGTAAAACTTTGATCGGTCATTGTGGCCCCGCCCTAACCCTCGGGGGTCATGATTTAAACAAACTTGAAACTACACTACCTGAGCATGCTTCCATATAAATATGATGAATTATGGCTTTGTCATTCTTGTGAAGAAGATTTTTAAGGCTTAAAAAAAAAAAAAAAGTTTGTTTCCTGTAACATTCCCAAAAAATTAAGGGTCGGTAGGTCGGAAATTCTTTTTATTTTTTTTTTTTTTTTTTTTTGCTTATGAATGGTCAAACATCCCCGGACCGAAAATACCAGGTGTTATATTTACAGTGGACACCCAATATGGCATCCAAAATGGCTGCCAAGCTGCAGAAAGCGAACTTCAGAAGTTGTAGGGGGAAACTGTTGTTACAATAATGATTACTCTTTATATTTAAGGTAAATGTACACTAAGTTGACATATTTTATGTCTCAAATTAAGCTACAAGCTATTTTTTTATATTTAATAAATGGAATCAGCTGATTGATCAAACAAAGTTTTGCCATTTGTCAGAAAAAAAAATCCACCCGGGGATAATTTGAATGGGTTGGTCGGGTTACAGGAAACAAACATATTTTTTTTTTAGGCCTAAAGAATTTTCCTATATATTTCTATGTAAAACATTGGTCAGCCATTTTTGGCCCCGCCCTACCCCCGGGGGTCATGATTTGAACGAACTTGAATCTACACTACCTGAGCATGCTTCTATATAAATATGATGAATTATGGCTTTGTCATTCTTGAGAAAAAGATTGTTAAAGAATTTTCCTATATATTTCTATGTTAAACCTTGGTCGGCCATTTTGGCCCCTCCCTACCCCTGGGGGTCATGATTTGAACAAATTTGAGTCTACACTACCTGAGCATGCTTCCATATAAATATGATGAATTATGGCTTTGTCATTCTTGAGAAGAAGATTGTTAAAGAATTTTCCTATATATTTCTATGTAAAACTTTGGTCTGCCATTTTGGCCCCGCCCTAACCCCCGGGGGTCATGATTTAAACAAACTTGAAACTAAACTACCTGAGCATGCTTCCATATAAATATGATGAATTATGGCTTTGTCATTCTTGTGAAGAAGATTTTTAAAGAATTGTCCTATATATTTCTAAGTAAAACTTTGGTCAGCCATTTTGGCTCCGCCCTACCCCAGGGGGTCATGATTTGAACAAACTTGTAACTATACTATCTGAGCATGCTTCCATATAAATATGATGAATCATGGTTTTGTCATTCTTGAGAAGAAGATTTTTAAGGAATTTTCGTATATATTTCTATGTAAATTTTGGTCGGCCATCTTGGCCCTGCCCTACCCCCGGGGGTCATGATTTGAACAAACTTGAATCTACACTACCTGAGGATGTTTCTCTATAAGTTTCAACTTTCCTGGCACAGTGGTTCTTGAGAAGAAGATTTTTAAAATATGCCACCAAATTTTCAGTTATTCCTAATTATCTCCCCTTGAATGAGGGCGTGGCCCTTCATTTGAACAACCTTGAATCCCCTTTACCCAAGGATGCTTTGTGGCAAGTTTGGTTGAAATTGGCCCAGCGGTTCTTGAGTAGAAGTCGAAAATGTGAAAAGTTTACAGACAGACAGACAGACGGACAGCTAGACAGACAGACGGACAAAATGTGATCAGAAAAGCTCACTTGAGCTTTCAGCTCAGGTTCAGATGAGCTAAAAACTTCTTTTAAATCATTAAATTTTATCCAAGTAACTAGTCCAGGTGAGCTGAAAACAGACTTACGTTTCCTAAATACGTCTTCATGGAATGATTGGTCTTCCATGGTTGGGTGCGTGAAAACATCTTCTCCAAGTCTTTCTAAAAACTCCTCATTTTTTTCTGGCAGCAACCAACAGCAAACTTCATCCTGTCCTCTCCGATAATTCCAGGATCTACAGTATTCGGTGATGTTTTCTTTTTTTGCCCAACTTAAGAAAATATCGGTAAAGTTAAACTCAAAACTCTTTGAAAATTTAAGGAAACTAATGTTTTTGAAGACCTCAGAGGAAAAACTGATCTCTGATTCATTGAGTTTCAGAATTGGTTTGTAATTTTCTAAATGTGTATGGACAAATGGCTTTTTGATTTCCTTTGAGTTAAGACATTTGGCAACAGAATTATATTTGGTCATCCAGTTTCCTTCTTTCATGTTTATTCTGTAGGAATCGGACAGAAGAAGGCACATCAATAGTGTATCTCCATCTACAAAATAAACAATAAAATAATGATGAACAACTCCGGAAATACCCCTTGAATGTATTTACATCACCTGCTGTTAAAAATTTTAAACCAATTTGAGTAAAATTCCTTTTTATAGTTGCATTATACAGATTACAGATCTTCTTACATTGATTCAAATGTTTTTGAAAAAAAAAGGGGGGAGGTCATGGACATCCATGCAACACATTTGAGGTTGCTTTTCCACTTGTTGATTGATTGAACATTCAAGTTATTAATTTCCACAACTACATCATGTAGATGGCATTAACTTTTTATGTGTATTAGTATATGAAACCCGAATCTTTGAGCTTCTGTACAAAAATTCCATTACTTGTACAATTGTGTAAGTTTATTAGTGAAGGTCCTTAATCATAACATTAAATGTAAAATACAGTCCATTAGAGGATTTGATTAGGTGATTTTTGGCCTTCATGCACAGATCTAGAGGGGTCAGGACTCCCCCCTGGAATCTGCAAGGTTATCAAATTTATATACTAAAGCAACAAAAAGTTACCTTGGACCCTCCCCCACCCATGGAAAACGCAGACCCCCCTCCCCTTAGTAAACGTGAATTTGTGTTAAAAGGGTTGATGTATTAGAAGTCATGTCCCCCCCCCTCTCCTCCGAGATAGGTTTTTAAGGTAATTAGATTTGGCAAGTTTTTGGGGTTTTTTTATTTTATTATTTTATTTTTTTTTTTTTTTTGCTTGTCAAGAAATTTCTAGGTTGGGTTTTTTTGGACTGGGGTGGACCCCCCCCCCCCCCTGGAAAAAAATTTCTGGATCCGCACCTGGCCTTGAACTCGCTTAAGTGACCTTACGTAACGGTCAACACACATAATCATTGTGTCCTATACCTGTACATACTTTCAGTGTTTTCCTATCATGAAGTTTTGGTCTGGGCATATCTGCTAAATGGACAGCTAGATGGATATTAAATAGACAAGGTGATTCTATAATTTATATACCTCCCAATATTTGGTTAAAGACAAAGCTACCGGTAACAAGGCAGCCTAGAAATTTTGATCAGAAAATTATCTCTTTAGTATTTAGTTCAGATCATTAAAGGTAATTGTAGTTAATAAATATTTATGTGATAATCAAAGTAGAATGATAATTTCCATTGAAATTTTTAAAGAAGGTTCAAACTCATACCTTCTATCCTGTGAATGTTGTCAAACAATGTCTCTATATTTCTAAGGTCATGTCTGCTGTGATCCTCAGAGCTGGTACACTCCACACACAAGGGAACACCACACGGGGTACAGAACTGGTCCAGCGGAATTCTGGGATGTATAATACATTTGATGTCCTCCAGAGGGAGTCCTGTTAGAAATAAAAAAAGTTTTATATTGTAAATACTCCGAATCTTTATTAATATTCATGAAGCAAAGGCAATTTGGTAAAATAAAGATAAACATTCACAATCAACACACTATTCATCAAAATGTACTTTAGCTAAGAACTGATGATCTTAACCAAAATCACAGGACCTCTAGAACTGCTTAGAGTTATAATATGCCCCTGTGTGGTATGCAGCCCTAAAGAATGATTTTGTAACATAACTCCACTGAAAATTCACTGAGTAAGACATACTCTTACAACCCCTGCCCCCAACAAAAAAAACCACAACACGGTGACATACATACATATATGTGGGTGGATGTAATTAAAATAAAAACAATCCAACAATTTTCTCATAGATTAAAATAAGTCATACGAGACATCTAACTTTGCTATAATGAAAAATTATTGACATAACTTGAAATAGTACAGCCATATATTAACCCTCCCCCCCCCCCCTTCTCTAAGCACCAACACTTCGTTCAGTGACTGTGTAAACCACAGAAATCAACCCTACATATATCTCTGTCAGTGACCTTCAGTGCTTGTAACAGGGTAAAAATGGAACATTTTCATTGCATTATCATCTAAGGGCTTCCAGTGTTTTAAATTCATTTAATTGGAATACATAGAGTTACATATGGACAGAATAAATTTATGAGCATGTCTACGAGAAAACCATGCAAGAGGTTATGGGAGCAAGGTTCTCTGATCAACTTCATGTTTTGTGTGTAAATTTCTTCTATAATATGAAATATTTTGCCACAATTTTTTTTTCAGTGTGGTCTCACTTAAGGGGTAAAATCGACACTGTTACTAAAAATAGAATTCTTGGTCCTTACGCAGGGTGAAAACAGGAATTTTATAGGATTTTATATTTAAAAATTCAGCATTTTACTTGATTATGATATAAATTATCCATATATGGTTGAAAGTAACAAGATATACTTGTTTCGGAATTTTTTTCATAATCACAAACTGTGCCCTCGTTTAAGTGCAAAAAGGTCACAAATCTGGCATATTTCCAGATTTTTGAAAACTGGTAAAAATATTAACTTTTCAAAAACCCATAACTCAGAAAGTAACGCTTAGAATCAACTCAATCTCAAACCAATTATTAGACAACATGTCTGTCTACATTATATAAAAAATCTGTCTTTGGACTCTCAAATATTTTGCTGTACTTTTTACTTAAAGTTGGACATTTTTTGTGAATTTTCAAATTTTTTCTCATCCCTGAACTTCAGCAAGGAGTTATTTGCTGATTTAAATATTTTCAAGAATTCAAATTTTGCGGTTGAAAAATACCAGTATATTGAAAATTTTTGTTTTCAATCAATAATTATTTCTTAGGGGGTTAAATTGGGGGGGGGGGGGGGGGTAGCAGAATTGTATTATTTTACATTTTTTTATTTGAGCAGGGTGATATTCACATACTGTTTAGTACCTGTTTGTCAATCAGTAGACCAAGTTTGTTCTTTCTTATCTTAAAAAAAACTTGCTTGATAAATAATAAACAAAGTACACTGGTATCTACTAATAAGTAGATGACCCCTTTTAATTTGGAGTTCACAAGGTCAAAGGTCAAGGGTTATAATTCTCCATATACCAGTATGTAGATTTTAATCATTCAAAATCGTGAGGACCCATTGTTTGACAGACATGAAATTTAGTACATTGGTTTCTTGAAAAGTAGAGGACCCCTTTAGATTTTGAGGTCACAATGTTAAAGGTCAAGGGTCAAACTGAACAGAAAGGAATATCAGAGCTATTTTCTTGACAGATATATTGTAATGGCAACAACCTCAAAATGAATGAACACAAAGTTTTAAAAAATCAACAAATTAGGACATTAGTTATTTTATAATTTTTAATTTCATTGCATATTAAAATTTGAATATTACTCAATAACTAAGTACATTCAACAACAAATAAATTACAATGCTTGACTGCTTCCTGATATGTTATATTCACTTCCAAAATTAAAATGACCTTGAAATTTTGTATGCTTGAAAAAAAATCTACTTGCTTAAGTATACATCATGGTTCTAAATTAAGGTAAGATTTAAAAGAAAAAAATCACAGTTTCCCCAAATCATATTCTGAATTATTTGCTATAACTGTATACAGGAAATTAGTCTTTATAACAGTTTTATATTTGGTAAAACTAAAGCACTGCTGACCTTGAACTTTGATCTTCTCTAAGATAACAAACACTTAAAATTTACTCTGAATTTCTGTGTATTCTTGCAAGTGAACCCTGATACATATTAAATATTATTTGGGTTGATCTTGAGGTCTCAATCTTTCAAATTCTATAAGGTGTGTCCAAACTATTTTGTTCAGTATGATCCCATTTTCTTCCAATGTATCATCCAATAACTTCTGGAGAAAATTTAACAAGCACTGAAATTTCCACTTCTGGTTTAAAGAACAACTGGACTGTCTCCAAATACGCAAGAGTAGTACTCAAATCAGGTACCTGTGAAAAAACACAGTTTTCAAATTAAATTGAAATAAAACATACAAGACATATTCTAAGATTTTTAAAATAAATATCATGTTTATGATAATGATACATTTAAATTAATCAATTGAAGAAAATGTCATCAAATGATTTAGGTAAGATTCTTCACAAATTCTTCTGGCTTTCTTTGAAGAAAACAAGAGCTTCATATATCCTTGAAGTAAAGTAATAGAGTAGGGAAAAATGCATGTGGCAAATCGACAGAGAGGGCAATTCCTTTCCATGTACTATAGTATACAGTTATGAAATGGGTATGAGGGAAATAGCAAATTTATGATTCCCCGAGGGAGGAAACTATTTCCCGGAGGAAATAATTTTCTGCCAAGGGGAACAATAAATTTGTTATTTCCCGAGCTCCCATTCCATAACTTTTTTATTATACCAAAACAATGATAGGCGATTGAAATTTTTTAACCAGATATTCCAACATTTTAAAAAAAAAACTGTAGAGGCATAATTACAAATGCATGCGGTTTAACACAATGTATGATAAGTGAAGCATCGTGTCCTTAAACAATTAATTTATTTTTAAAAAAGTATTTTCACTGACATTTCGAAAAATTATCGTTTTCTTCATTTTGGTAGAATTCAAGTATGATTTTCACATCGCACGTCGAAATGTTTTGACGTCATAGCTACATTGCTAATAACATGACGTCACAGACTCGAGATTCTTTGAACGCTTCACCCACTGAACACTTTGATTGGTTAAAATTACTAATAAATATTCATGAGGGAGTAGTCCAAGGGAGCAACTCTGATTTTCCAGGGAGTAGTCTTCAGATGAGGGCAATAGTCACTTATCGGGGAAATAGAGTTTTATGGTATTAATTTATACAGAGTAATGACAGTAGAGGTATAATAATATAACACATCTTTACCATTTCCTCAGCAGTGATAAGTAGTTGGTAATTCTAATGCTGCATCTGCATTGTCTTTTCTCTTCTTATTTCTGGATTCTGTACACAAAACTACATTGGAAACCCTATGTAGTAATTCTTTATAGCTCCACAGCTGAAAATCCCATTGTAAAGCCCAGCCCTAACCAGGGAAATGAATTTGAATAATCTGAAATTGCACGAGAAATGTAAGAATGAAAGGAAATATTCTTTATGTTTATAATATTTAATTAGTTATGTTTTCAACAGAAACTTGTCAAGGAACACATGGTTACCTTTATTTTAAAAGTATGAGATTATGAGATTCTTTATAATCAAGCAGCCACATATAAGGCAATAATGGTGATTTAATTGACAGTGAAGACCCACCTATCCAATTCTTAATGTACCCTATTAGTAAACAGTCTTTGAAAACCCTGGACCTATTCAACTTTTCATTCTCTCTTCATCACCCCACGAAGGCTACTTATGCTATTTATAATTATTTTGCAATATTGTTGAATTTATACAGATATTTTTATTGCTACATGTACAAGTACCAACCTTGAACATGTTGAAATTTCTCTTGACAGGTTTGCTAGGTATATATTCAGGTCCAGTACAATCACTAGATTTAGCTACGTAGGTATATTTTTATAGAAAAAATTAATTTGGCAGCTAAATAAAGCTACTTCAGGTAGGTAAAAAAAGCTAACTAAGTAGGTATAAATCAGAGAGCAGCCCCCAAGATGCCAAAGTTTTTTTGTAATGTATTTTTATGATAATATAAACCAAGATCCACCTACCTGTTTCTTTTTCAAATTCAAACATTGTTGATTCGGTATCATCATATAACTACATCCGTCTTGCTACCAAATGCTGCCAGAATCATATTCATCAAAATCAGAGCCATAATCCGAAGACTCGTTGACAATTAACGCACTTGAATCTTTTTCTGGGGACGTACAAAACGGTAAACAAAACGTCTCAGGATGCCAAAATGTTTACACGTGGTACTTCGATTCCGATGGTTTTCATAATGTTTTATGCATTTTAAACATAGCCACTAGTATATACGTAACAAATTACATTCACAGGAGGGACAATTTTCTTCAAATCACACATAATTGATGCCTAAAACGATTAGATGACAGAAATCTGTTTATAAACTTCGTAAACATAATCATTATCTACCTTCTCTACAGAAGAGCGCAACACGGGAGATAATTCTAACAAAATCTAAATAAATAGTAAAATACGTTTTTTTTTCACAGGAAAAACAGGGAAAAAATTATTTATAGCTTTTATAAAAATAAAAATAATTTTCATTGTTTATATTTGTAAATATTTTACACAAAATTCATTAAAATTACTGTTAAAAGTAAAACTTATAAAATCATGAATTTTTCCCTCATTTGAATTTGGGGTAATTTCATTACGATATAACTTTTCTGTCCTTGAGAGTCCAAAGGTGGATTTTACATATTGTTTGGATAATATCCTAAAGATTCTTAAATGCACAAAATTCTGAAAAAAGAAGCGTTACTTTCTAAGAAATGTATCCCTGAATATTAACAAAAAATGAACCATTATCATTTCTTGGCACCATGCCAATATTTGTGCCCTCGTGACAGCCTTCTATATAGGGGTTTTACAAAAAAAATGATTCCAACTTAATTTTACGACTTAATTCTATGAGAAAACATAGCCCTTTTATTTATATATTGTTTTTTTCTTTCTTACTTTTAACTATTGAAATTGTCATTTTTTCACCAACTTTTTTGCATTTTCCCTTGAATATTGACCAAAATGAATTATTGGCTGTTACTAAAAATAGAAACAACCGATGCAAAAATAAACAACATATTTTTGACTCTCATTGGGTGTCCTTTAAGTTCAGAATAAAAATTAGTTTGTTCTTGAGAGTGCCTATCAGAGCGTTTTTCTAGTTATCTGCATGGTTTTCTCGTAGACAGGCTCTTATAATGATAAATATATAAACTATATTTCCCTCTTCACCATATCATGCACTTACACTTGATACAGGCAGTTATAATAGAATTATATCTTTATTGCATGGACCAGCTTATTTGAAACAAAGCAAGAGACTAAGTTATGTTTTTATCAGGAATTCTTTTTACACTTATAATGAAAAGGGGGGTAACTTGATTTTCTTCTTCAACTTCAAATACAAAATTGAATTGTCTCCCTTTCACTAGCAAGACACAGCTCAGTCACATTCAGGCTTATTCTTTGCATTTTTTAAAATTTTGTTCATAAAGTTGAAATGAATCTTAAACTTTACTAAGGACTTTAAGTTTGAATACTGTACAATTATTTCCATATTTCATCTAGAACTTTCTCATACAAAAAATGTAACTCCAGTACACAGTGTAGATTTACTGAACACCTGCTACAGAAATACACAACATTCCTAGACAGAGCTGTGTTAATGTCAATGTCACCCCAGTACACAGTGTAGATTTACTGAGCACCTGCTACAGAAATACACAACATTCCTAGACAAAGCTGTGTTAATATCAATGATGTGTATATCTAACTGTCAACATTAGTACAAATTGTCATGTGTTCTAAATGTAGACTTACTTAAACTGAATACATTATAAAGGACATTGTTAAAAAAAAAAGATTTTAAAATTTAATCCGCTATTTCTCAAAACTGATCATGCGATACACAAAGTTCATTTTTCGAACAAAACAGCACATAATTTCAAAACTTGATAATTACCCCCAATATTCAAAGTCTCAATATTCAAAATCAAAGTCTGTCTGTCAAACAAACATAATTATACCAGATGTATGAATGTACTAAAAATGGTTCTGAGAAAATAAATTACAGAAAAGTTTGAAATATTAAGATTCAGTGTATATAGAGTTCAATGTACATGTATGATTCAGTGATTGAAGAGTTACACACAACATCTAACAATTAATTACAGACTAGATGTACATCTATTATTACTTTTTAATCTATTTATCATCTTTATAGTCATAAATTTCATCTTTAACAGTTTATATTTGTTGTTTACACAATGAGCAATCATTTCTGATCAAACTATAGCATTTGTAAATAAACACTACATGTAAAGTTAGTCTTAAATGACCTCTCTATTATAGTGTAATTATTTAGTATTGGTATTATAATTATACAATACAATAAAACAGACTACAATGTTACTTACCAGTCAGAGAGTCTGTATCTACCACTCTGTATAGGTTGACTGTGTTGTTGTGATATGCCCCTACCCACAGTAGGTGTGTGTCCTCATCATAACTCAGGCCACATGGTCTGTCTATCTCGTGTTGTCGTGTCTGTACCTCTGTCAGATAGTGACCCTCACTATCTAACATCTGTACTGAGTCGGTGTTACCATCGCAGACCAGGATGTGTGACAGCGCGTCAGTACAGATTCCACATGGCCATAGTCCTGATCCTGATGGAGGACCTGTGTAGGAGAATCGGTAATTACCGTCACGATCTGTCACCACTACAGCACTACGGTAATAGTCAGACACAATAACATCTCCATTACGGTTCTCTGTGATGTATCCAGGATATCTATACAGTTCCTGACCCGTTTTGTTGTTGTGCTGTATGGTCTGGATGTTTTTTCCTGTGGAGTTATACCGTACTACCTTGGCTGTAAATGTATCATCTCTATACATACACATCCCGACCAGCAGGTCTCCAGTGGAGGGGGAGCTGTAGACACTCACTGGTCTCCATGGTTTGTTGTACTTTATTATCGTAGTCTTTTCTTTGTTATCTGTAGACAGTTTATTAATGTTATATTCACTGTCTATGTAGATTAGATCACACTCACGGTTTACAGTGTGTACTCCCTCATCACTACCTATATCTGTCACGTGATCTAGTTCTTCTCCTTTTGTGTTTGTCAGTATAAGATTGCCTTCATCATCACTGATCCAGACCCGGTCTGATGTAACACGTGAAATGTGACGACACCCTCTAACACCAGACACTCTGACAGATTTCTGTAGCACTGCTCTATACATCACTGACAGTTGACATCTGTTTCTTCTTTATCCTGTGGTTTTATGTTGATTTCCCTCAGTCAGGGAGATCTCTCTGTAAATTACAACATTGTGCTACAGTTATAGACATCAGTTACAGGTCTCTCTGTAAACATTAAATGTTGTAGATCAATATTTTATCTTAATATACTTCTTATAATTAAATCTAGAACAATAACTTGTCTCTGTTCACAATTAATCAAATTAACACAAACATAGAAACCTTTACATTGGGTTCTGAAATCTTTCATTGTTTCTGTGAATTGCAGGGTCCAAGTATTCACAATGGAAGTTTATCTAAAATGAAAATATTGATAGATTAAAACATGTCATGTATTCATAATAATTATACTGAAGATTTTTAAAATTATCATAAATCATGTAGATTGTACAATGTAATATGAAAACATGTCCACCATTTCAAGTTTATACAATTTATAAAATAAAATATCATCTTAAATCACAAATAAATTTAATTTCCTTCATATATTAATCCATACAATGTATGTGACAATGTTGTGCAGTATTAAACGTAGATTTTTGTGATGATGTACCATACACACTTTAAAGATAGGTATGATCTACAGTGAGCATGTGTGTGGGTCCATCCACTTAGAAATTTCAGAGTACTAAACCAACTAAAAGTGACCTTGGAAAGTCGTATATTTGGTAAAAGAGTTTGTTTTTTTTTTTTTGCTTGTGAAGAAATTTCTGAGGTTTTCTTCGGACTAGGTTGGACCCCCCCCCCTGGAAAATTTTTTTTACACATGGGGCACAACAAACAAAAGACTAGAAATGATACCAATAAGTCAACTTAATGATTCATTTGACCTAAAAATCAAATGAGGGTTTTTTTTTCTTAAATGATTGTTTGATTTCAGCCCTTTTCAAATAATCATCTAAAATATTCATCTTATAGAATGGAGGGTATAGATGATTTTTTTTTTCTAACCTGTAAGAAGTCAATTTCTTCATCTTCTTCTTAACAACTCCATAACACCTTATCAAAATCTGTCAAAAGAAATTCAGAACATTAGCTTACTTGTATTTATTTATACATGTATGTTCTTTTTAACCATTTTTTTGGTGATAAAGTAGATGTGGGAGTTATTTTTTACTGCCTGAATTTTCTATAAAATAATGATATGATTATCCATAAAATTATCAAAACTTTGAGTTCAAATGAAAAAAAAAAAACAAGAGACCCGAGTGCCACATCACTCAGCTGATTACTTTGGTAATGCATTTCTTTACCAGAATTCCCCTCTTCTTATATATCTATTGTGTCCCCCTACCCCCTCCCACCACCACCATCCCCATCTTGTTTTTAATAATTTAGAATCTAGACTACCCAAGGATGCTTCCACATAAGTTTCAATTTTTCTGGCAAAGTGGTTCTTGAGAAGAAGATTTTTTAATGACCCCACCCTATTTTTGTCTTGTCTTGATTATTTCCCCTTGGGAGGGGACTTGGCCCTTAATTTTAACAATTTAAAATCCCCATCGCATAAGGATGCTTTGTACCAAGCTTGGTTAAAATTGGCCCATTGGTTCTTGAGAAGAAGTTGAAAATGTGAAAAGTTTACAGACGGACGGTCAGACTACAGATAGAATGTGATCAGAAAAGCTCACTTGAGCCTTTGGCTCAGCTGAGCTAATAATGGAAAAAAGATTCTGTGTTCATAGAATATACTTTCCATGTATGATCTATATGTTCGCATAATCTATTGCTTATCTACGTGTGAATATCTTAGGCATTACCTTGAATGTATTTTTAATTTTAAACATCTTTATGGTTTGAACAAATTTATAACTACCCTACCAGAGGATATTTACATAAACATAACTCATCATGGATTTGCTATTCTTGAGAAGATTTTTTTCCCTATATACTCCTATGTAAAACTTTGTTTGTCCATTCTGGCCCCATCCTTCCCTTAGGGCTCATGATTTGAATAAATCTACGCTACCTAAGGATGATTCCACATGTTTTATCTTTCCTGGCCCAGTAGTTCCTCAGAAGAAAAATATTAAGAGAATTTTAAGCCATTAATTTTTCACTAATTTGTAATTTTGTAGTTATCTCCCCTTGAGAGATGGTGTGACCCTTCAATTGAACTTAACTCCCCTTCACCCAGGGATACTTTGTGCCATGTTTGATCATTTTGATTGTAGTCTGTCCAGTGGTTTCGGAAAAGAAGATGAAATTGAGAACCAGAAGTCTCTGTTGAGACTGAAGCTCTACTGGTTTGAACTTATAGCAAAGGAAGAGAAAAGTACTTAAGCAGCTGGGATTTGAAACTAAATAGAACTAGAAAACTGACCAGTCAGCAAGGGCCCCGCCATGGGGTAGAATTATAAGGGTGCAACTTACGGAATTATTAAAAAATGTATGAAGAATAAGCAACAGCAACTGTGTTCTTAAAATTTCAAGATAATTCCTGAATATTCAAAAACCTGAAAATAATATCCTTGTACTTACATTAGGCAGTAAAGAACAACTTAATGTATATTTAAACAATTATGAAGAATTTGTGTTATATAAAATGCCAGCCTTGAATGAATGCAAATATCATGAAGGCTTGACCTTAACTTCAAACAAACAGCAGTTGCAGACAAAGGTTTTCATTAATCTTAAAGTGACAGAATAAAGAAAAGCCTACTAAATTTTCTGCAGCAGGCTAGATAATTAATCCCAAGGGATAATTGTACCTCTCTCATCATTTTCTTCTAAAGTACAATAAGAACTTTTTCAGTATTAATGATAGAATGGGGTTTTTATACAACTATTCTAAAAATTAATAACAGGGCTCTCGATTCTCTATAATTGGGGCCGTTGATTCCCAATTCAAAAAATGTACCCTTTTTCCAAATTGAATGTGTTAATTTTCCCAAAAATCATTCTCCCCAAAATTAAAAAAAATATATAGCTTGATGTGTAATACCGGGTAATTAAATTTGTTTTTCACATTCTTATGTATTGCAAAACAATGATTTAATTAATAACAAAGATCAGAAACCCAGTATATCATGTTTCTAAAGAATAATGGTTATCTTCAAATTTCCAAAAATGTCGCTATTTTTCCCAATTTTTAAAAACCTTGGACCCATTCCCAAAAGTGTCGTTAGAGCCCTGAATAATATGCTTGAATTAACATAAAGTGAAAAAAGTAAATCAAAAAATGGTTCAAAAAATCTTCTTTAATCTATTTCTTGTTATTAGAATTTAATGAAATCATAACTATTTAACAAATATAAATTATAAAAAAAATTATAAAATTTAAATCCACATTTCAGAGTGTTCATAGCATTCCAAATTGACTTAACTTCAAAACAAACTTCATTTGCAGACAGAGGTGGTAATTCATCTCAATTTGACAGATAAAGATAATGCTCTGGATTTTCTTCAGGAGGAAAGCTAATTAATCCCAAGGGACTCATAGCAGCATTCAGTTTTACAATAGGAACATGTTCAGCAGTTATCTCTCTTTGCCAAAGCTTTTGTATATAAAGTTAAGGAATCTACCCACCACCCCAGCTCCAAACCAGGGGACATAGAGAACCAAACTTAGCATCAAAATATGTATTTCTGCCTACTGAACTATCATACCAAATTTGTACTTGATAGGGCAGACATAAAAAAAAGTTGCCCATTCATTCTTATGCATAGTTAAGGAATCTACCCAACCACCCCAGCTCCAAACCAGAAGACATAGAGAACCAAACTTAGCATCAAAATATGTATTTCTGCCTACTGAACTACCATACCAAATTTGAACTTGATTGGGCAACAATAAAAAAAGTTATTAGAAAAAAACAGAAAATTTGTGGACGGAAGAGTGACAGACGGACAGACAGACAGACAGACATACGGACAGAGTGATTATAGGGCACCCGCAAATCCTTGCGGGGCCCTAATAATGATCGTTGATAAAGTCTCTTTATGTTCTTAGTATAGTCTACTTGTGTGCCAAGTTATACTGAAATCAGAACAAAACTGTAGGAGGAGTAGCATTTTGAAACAATTTTACAGACATTTCTATTTTTTTAGTAACCACGGCAACACCATTCATCAAAATTAAAATTCGATACACAGAATTATGTATCTTAGTGTATTCTACTTATGTGCCAAGTTATATTGAAATCAGACCAAAACTGTAGGAGGAGTAGCATTTTGAAAGAATTTCACAGAAATTTCTATTTTTAGTAACCACGGCAACACCGTTCATCAAAATCAAAAACCGATACACAGAATTATGTATCTTAGTGTAGTCTACTTGTGTGCCAAGTTATA
>NW_026937996.1:0-8164 GCF_032062105.1 Saccostrea cuccullata | reverse complement strand
ATGATTATCAAAAATTGTTCTTTTAATTTAAAAAGATAATATATAATAGAAAAATTGTAAATTTGTAATCAATTGTAATCAAACTCCAAGAATATGAATAAGGTGAAATAATTTTGAAAAGGAATGTACACACGATCACACGATCTACAACACGTACATCTTGGACTTAAACACATTTCATAAACATATTACAACTCTTTAGTTAGCAACTGAAGATTTTATATGATCTTTGCATTCCTTCAAGATAGTTACATGTACAGACCATTTACATTATTACAGTAAGTTGTATAACGTTACACTGTTATTTCATTACACAAGATATGGTCTTGGATTTGTTAACTTAATTAAGGACAAGATCTATTAATTGAAAGGTTTCTCTAATTCAAGAAATATTATTCATTAAGCATTATAACCAAAAAAATTGATTTAAGATTATTTCGGCATAATTTTAAATTGAATTCTGTGAATATATTTTCTGTAATGTCTATTGAAGCTGTAAAGTACGGGAAAAGTGACATTGAATCAATTATGACGTCATAATGGATTTAGCACAGGCTAAACACATTCACTAGTTATGATGTCATACGACGTAGGTTCTACGTTAAATTGATGTGAAAAAATATATTATTTTTCACTAACCTTAGCTTTAGCAAGTACATGCTGCATGCTGCAGCCTTTTAGATTTTTTGATATGTCCCTTCATTTATCAAACATCAAAAAATGTTTAGATATACTTGAAAGATTTCTTGTATATCAATAGTTTTTACAAAGTATTTACTTCCATACACGCCCATATTGCCTCTACCTACCAAGCAGAATTACGCAAGTGAGTTAAGGCTACGTATGGTGTTTTCTATGCAAAATAATTAGGTAAGACCCAATATTGCTATACATACCGCAAAGAAAATATTAAGACTTGTTTTATAATACATTCTTGGTACCCACGACATGCGACCGCCAGTACACATTATGACGTCATATTATGACGTCATCGACCTTTACTACACAAGTTTATAAGAAACATCAACAAAACCGCTTCGGCGTAAGGGCATAACTTGCACTGTTTTTCAGAAACAAGATATAAAGAAAAAAAGAATACATGTATTCCAAAGATTTAAGATATTGCTGCACAAATGTCGACTCTGCAATTGTTTAGTTACTATTTGCACAGTTCTAAGTTGAAACGGTAAAAATGTACAGTCCAGTGTAAGTTTAGTAAAAAAAATTTCGATTGAAGAAGAGGATAGGATTTGTGCAGCAATTTTATTAATTTTAAGAATATTTTCCTTAATATTATACTTTATTTATTTAAAATCAAATAGGATATGCCCTTGCGCCGACGTTGTTTTGTTGATGTGTTTTATTTCCTTGATGGGAAAAAACTATAACGTCATAATATGACGTCATTATGTGCACTTGCAATAATATATTGTGGGTACTTAGTATGTATAAGAAAATCAATTTGAACTTTCTCTGTATATAAAATATACAATTTATGCATTTTGATTAACTTATTTGCATAGAAAACCCATATATAGCCTTAACTCACTTGCGTAGTTAACTAAAGACTTGTTTTTCTTAAACATTTTTGGTACACACGATGTGCGATAGCCAGTTAACATTATTGCCTCATTGTATGACGTCATCAACCCTTACTAAACAAGTTAATAAGAAATATCTACAAAATTGCTTCGGCCCAAGGACATACCTTACTTCTATTTACAATACAAATAGACGCAGGATATTCCAAGGATTCAAGATATTGCTGCATAAATGTCGACATAGTCCGAAGAATCTGACGTTTTCATGTTTTTTTACAATCTTGATATTTTACATGCTAGGAAAAGGTCAGAACCGGCGATATTACAAAAACTGGAAACTTGGCCGTCTTCAACTGGAGTTGACAAGTTGACTTGTGAACCGAACTAAATACCTAAATCAGAATTTATCAAAAGCACAATGCTTCTAGTACTCACCAATATCGATGAAAAGAAAATTTCACACCCTGTTTCGTAACAGGACTTGTAAGATTTGAAAATGCACGAAATGAAGACAAATCTCAAAAGTGTGATAAAACCTTTTTCAACGGATTATTTATACATAAATGAACCATAAACACTATATTTGTAAGATGTTTAAGTATTGTACTATGGATAACTTTTGACATTGAAATTTAATTCAGTTCGAAAGTATAAGAAATCAACTCGAGAATGCCGCCTCTGGTTCCCAGTTTTCGTAATGGCGCCGTTTCTGACGTTTTCCTGGCATGTAAAATATTAAAATCGAAAAAAAGCCAGGACAACGTCAGATTTTGCGGGCTTATATCGACACTGCAATTGTTTAGTTACAATTTGTAAAGTTTGAATTTGAAACAGGGTAAAATTCACAATTCATTGTAAGTTTTTTTTCTATCAATTGAGAAAGTGAATTTGTTTTGTGCAACAATTTTATTAATCTTTAGAATATTAACCTTAATATATACAGTGCATTATTTATCTTAGATTTAATAGGGCATGCCTTTCCGCCGACGTTATTTGTTGAGATGTTTTATTACCTTGACTAAGAAAGAACAAAGACGTCATAATATGACGACATAAATTATGGCGTTATAAGGTGTACTATCTTTACTGTGCTGTGGGAACTAAGTATGAATAAAGAAATCATTCAAACTTTTTTTGGGAAATGAAATATACAATTTATGCATTTAAATTCATTTGCATAGAAATCAACATATTAAGCCTTGACTCACCTGCGTATATCCGTAAATGACATGTTAAACTATGCTATAAACGTGTAATGATTGTGTAAAATTTATATAGCTGTGGATTCAAGATAATGTAGGTATATCAATGAATTCCTAATATCCGTGTTCGCACTAAACGAGTTTTACTGTATACTATTTGTTATACAATTCAATGAAAAGAATTCTTAATCATGTCAAACACAAAATTGGATTTTTTTTGTCTTTACATTATTTACCAAGTCCCTTTGTAAAGTCATTTATGTACCTTAGTTTGAAACATCACTAAAATGAAATGTATCCGTCCTAACGAAATTAAAGCATTCTATCGATCTGAGAGGAAATGCATCGTAAGTCCTCACATTCCGATGATTTAACTATTTCACCAAGCTCCTGATACATCTACCATCATCTCCGTCTTTTTCTTTAATACTGTTGTAAAGATCCAATCCTTCAGACTTGCGTCCGTCATTCTCCATAAACTTCTGTTTCTCCTTGATTTGTCTGAACCTCCTTCTACAGTTATGATACAAAATTAGTATGCATTCCAAAAAAATATGGAACCTCATATTTGAAATGTAAAACCTAAATAATAATATATATTACGTTCTTTTGCCGATATAAAACGCAATAGACATAAATGGCATAATGACTTGATGAAGTTCTTATAGAGAGACATGATATTCCTTAAAAAATAATTTTCTTTGTATTCAAGCTTATCATTGGTTGATTTCCAAATAAGGAACGCAAATTATTTGGTATAATATGGTTTGGTCTGGGGACACAACCCCTTGACGATCAGTTTAATCCATGCAATACCCTCCACTCTTCAGAATCCGTGGAAGTTCCAAGATTAAAATGAACAACCTTTAACTTCAAACAGTTACCCGATCTTACCCCATGTAAATAATATTATGGCTGTTAGATTTATGTGTCAGATATTGCCTCTCCTCGCTTCCCATCACTTCCGTTACTACGGTTTGAACTCCTTACCTCCAGAGTTGTTTAATTTTTTTAAATTCATTTATAAGGAATACTTAATATTCTTGGCCAAATCATAGAGTATAATACACTTCTCGGATTTTAAAGCGGCGTAAACTGACCAAACCAGATTGTACTCGATAATTTGGCCAAGAATTAGAGTCATATCACGGGGGGGGGGGGGCACTATAGTTTCCATTGTGCCATATTGCACGCATCATAGTAAAATGATGCGTATTTACCGTTTTAATGCAACTTTTTTCTCTTAATTATCAAAATTAAACAAAATTAAGAAATTATAGGTATAAAAATGTAATTACAATGTTATATTTATAACTGATTTTTTAACCGATTTTGCAATTGATAGGTAGGTTGACGTCGTTGCAGTGTATTTTTGACGTTATGATAATCTGTAGCTCTAAAAGAAAGGGGTAATAAAAATATTATTGAAGAAAAAGTATTAAACATACGCTCTTGAAATTCAAAACATAGAAATTTGAGAATATCATTAATATTTTTTTATGTATTCATGTTAATCCATTGTGTGCGTCGTATTTTGTAATACTCTATAAAAATAGTAAAATTTGCTATATTTTGCATTTTAAGATCCCCCCCTCTGGTAACAAGACGGTAGAACTTGTGTTTCTTACATATATTGTAAAATATAGTATTACTCATCAAATATTATAGTTTGAAAAAAATGTCTATTGTAGTATTTGTATAATCTGCTTTAAAGTGATAAAAATTGGCATTTTCCTATATGATCCTACAGTAAATGTACCTGTATTTTGAGACGGTCCCTCAAAAATATCTGGACGGTAGATTTCCCCCAAACTTTGCATGTACACTGAAGTTAATGTAAGTTATATATGGCATAAAAATGAAGAGTTTCGCTATTGTAGTTTTCACACAATAAAAGTATAGTTGGCCTCCTTAAATTTTAATCACAAATAGTTTTATAAATTCCGAACTAAAACTTACGGATATCATATTATACAGAATATAAAGAAAGAAAAATATTTCTAACTTTGTTGCAATACACTTTGATTAAAAAGAGGAGCTTATTGATAGCAGTAGGTAAAGATCACCAGATCTACAACTCCACATACTTCTATGGCTGCGAAAACACCCTATTACTATGACAAAGTATAATTGTCAGCTGTTTTCTCTGCCATAGTATCGAAAAAACAAAAGATTAATTCCTGATTTTCACTCATACTGCCTGTATGAACACATAAATAGTTGGTGTGAAACAATTCACACAAGTTAAACTTTGACCTTGCAAACATTGTAATCCTCGCCATCCTCCAATATTTCCTTCTTTACAATGTCCAGTCACGCGGTGACAGTCACGTGATAATCTTGCAAATGAGACTACACACTTTTTTGCATTTTTTTCCATAATAGCCTTTATTACACATTACTGTAAATGAAGGAATAAATAAAAAATAAGAAACGTGCAGAAATATGTTACAGGAAATAAATTACATGTTGAATCCTATAGTCGTTTTATAGATAAATGGTATACTTTGCAAAGGGATTTAGCTCTTTAATATATGCGTTGCATATAAAATTTTTGTTTTGAGATGGGGGGATTAAATAAAAAAAAAATTACCCTCCTTTCATAATAATCCGTCATATCCTTTCATGCACTCCCCTGCTCAACTTTCTCTACAAGTTATTTATAAGGAATTGAAAGGAAAATATTCATTTTATAAAAATAATCTGTCCTTATTTAGAGATTATGTTATAAATAAAGTAAAGCAGACGCACTAAACCACTGCGAAAGGCGGTTTTTTTCACAATTGTGAGGATATGGGTAATACACCATGATGAACTTAAATAAAACAAAGCAACAAATACAAATAAGTGAACAATATGTTATTACAAAATAAAAAAAATGTGCAGAAATTTCATTAAAGAAAAATAAACGAATGAAAAAGATCATATATATCGGTAAAATGTTTTATTTACTTTGCCCTTGTCCACGTCAGTAAGTTTTTTTTGGACTAGATTGGTTCCGTTTGCCCTGATTCTTCAGTAAATGCGGAAATCCTTCTTTAGGATGCATTTGTTCAGTTTCTTTTAATGAGGCTGAACGGAAAAAATGTGAAAGGGGTGCGTGGCACACTGGGTATTTTCTTTCAAATTTCAGAGTTAATTAATGATCCGACGCTTTGCTAAATACTATGATTTGTTTTTCGATGTAATTAATTTTCATAATATTATTGTTTCCAAATTAACACTACAAATTATTATCAAATTTTCACAATGTTTTGTTCATATATTGACTTTGAATCAGAAAAAGATGTTCCACAAAAGTCAACTGCAGGTGATATAACTCACAGAAAAGTATTTGAGAGATGTGTAGTATGGGCCGCCATACTTCCATAAGTAAACAAGCCTTCAACGAGTATTGTATAAGGAATACATGTCCTTTTCTTTGTACAATACAAGCTCTGTTGGGGCTTAAATTTTGTGCACAACGAAATTTATCGTCATTCCAATTAAAAAAAAAGGAAAATGTCATAATTCCGTCAAAAAAAAATGAATCGGAACAAACTCACATACCAAACATCAGCATAATATCTGTGAGCATTTAGAAAAAGTGTGGAAAACTAAGTGGGACATGGTGGCAGGTAGACAAAAGGTAGACCAGGAGGACAGACAAACTAAAAGGAAACCTATAGTTTTACAGTTTCTCGCAGAACAAAATTGAAATAAAAGACTTGTGATCAAAAAATAACCTTTAAGTATATCTGTAATAGAAACCTTACCATCTTTCAACAACTTTTTGTGTGAACTATTGGCTGTATACCGCAAATGGGAATCTTACAAAGATGGGATAATCGTAATAGTAATTGTAATCAGCTGTAATCGATTACAGTTTGCCAAGTAATCATAAGTAATCAGTCATCATTCATTTTTCTGATTACAAATAATTGAAATTTAATCGATTACTCTGAAAAAAGCCCTGTAATCACGGTTACTTTTCGATTATTTTATGATTACAATGAATAAAACAAAGTTCATAAAATCATGATTTTAATGATATTCAGTGATTTTTTTTCATTGTTTATAATCAAAAGTTATAAAATTATAAGCTATATTTTGTTAGGTATCTTCTTCTAATAACCAGGTCCATTGTCCAGGCAAAGTGTAAATTTTATCATTTCTTAGGTATATTAAGTAGTCATTTCAAAATACTTTAGCAGCTTAGCAATTCCCCATTTTTGACTAGATTCATATATACTGAAAGAAAGTTTCAATCTAAATGACCATTTTAAAGTTTGAATTTTTTTGTTTCAGTTTTAAAGTATGTGTGCAATGCAACATTTTGTTTTCCATATAAATCTTTGAATAAACTTATTTATGTTTTTTTTTTCAATTTCAAATGTTTTTTTATTGAGGCGTGTGTTGTAAAAATCATTCTGTTTTCAATGTACATAAAAAGATAATGTGAATTAATTAGTGATAAAACACACATCAGGTTTACATAATTTAGGTCACCATGGGTAATAACAATTATTGAACTATCCATGCTTGTCCAGTCAATTTGTTAATTCTAGTAAAAACATCTGATACTTGGCAGCTTAATTGAAAAGTTCATCACTAATCAAGAAGGTCAATTAATTGTGTAACTGTTCTCTATCAAACCTTTATATCCCTAACTATAATTATGTCCAGTTTGATTTATAAAGAAAAATAATAATAAATTCTTTTTTTAACTATTTCTCTCAACCATGACACAAGATATTTACATGTATAAAAGACAGAATTCGGATAATATGAGAGAATTCTCATGCATCTATATAAAGACATGTACCAATTTTACCTTAAAAATATTAAGTTGATAAGAAGAAATAAGAAGAAAGAAAAATAAAAACATGCCGTTGTCCTTGAACTTTAAAAAAAAATTATGTATTCTAAAGTAATCATAAGTAATCATGATTACATGAAGGAAAAGTATTCAGATGTAATTGATTTCTTTAAAAAAAATGTCTGTAATCAGCTTGTAATCAATTACTTTTAAAATCCAAAGTAATTGTTATTTAATCGATTACTTTTGAAAGTAATCGACCCCATCCCTGGAATTCGAAGACTGTTTTATTGTTTATATATGATTTCATACATGATTACATATGTAAATCGCCCGTGTGACGCGTCTGCATTAGAGTCCAGAAGTAAGTTTTGCCAAATTGCGCTTCGTCATTTGCACTTAAATATATGAACAAGTTAAAACCTTAACCCAAGAAAGAGCTAGATTCTTTTTTGCTTGATTACATGTATTAGACAAGGGGAATAAAAATTAACCTTCCATTATTATCTTACATTCCAGAATCTGGCAGCACATTTTACCTTTTATCGTCACGCGGTAGATCCAGTAAAATTAATTACAAGGACTGATAAAACTATTCTTTTCATTAATAATCACATGATAAG
>NW_026937995.1:0-8183 GCF_032062105.1 Saccostrea cuccullata | reverse complement strand
TTAAGTTAATTGTTGTTTAAATATAATGCCAATTTTCTTTAAAAAAAAAAAAAAAAAAAAAAAAAACAACTTTTCAATCAAATTAATCTTTGTAAAAAGTTTACAAATAAAAATAATTTTGATTTTTTAATTATAATTAATCTGTATAAAAATAAAAAGTCCAATGTCTTCTAATTATTTTGTTTGCCAAATCTTCAGCTTGTGTTAGAAGTTATTAACAGGTGCTAATCATAATTAGTCCCTGGGTCATGTACTTATTCCTAAATAAACATTTTTCACACAATTTGACTTCGTCTGTTGGTGTTTTTATACACACTTTTTGACTTTAAATTGTAGTGGCACAGAATAAATCAAATACCCACATTTTGAGATAAACTTATGATGCTGAAATAAGGAATTTCAAATATAGGAAAAAAAGAAGCAATTATACATTTAACATAAATTTATGGGAAAACTTAAAATGATTCCTAATTGTTAACACAGGAATTAAAATAAAACTATGAGTAAACTTTCTACTAGTCAGTATCTACATGTATGCATTTTTCTCACAAATACCCCAGTGAAAAGATTTTTCAGCAATGGCAGGAAAATCTTCGAATCTAATAGATATAAGTTAGGGGACACAGTATTTGAAAACGTATGAAGATTTTTAATTATTGAAAAAATGTTGTAAAATAATATGTTATGAATGTAAAGGAATTTACATCACTATTTACCTTTATACGTGAAATTCTTGAATGTAATTTGTAATTTAATTAATTACATTTGTGAAGTATTTGTAATTTAATGAATTACATTTCAAAATCCATGTAATGGTAATGGTAATTTAATTGAAGGTTTTGGGAAAGTAACTGTAATTTAATTAATTACTTTTCTATGTAATTGACCCCATCCCTGATGTACATATGTACACTCATGTTAAATCAATTATGCAAACAATTCTGAACATCTCAGTTTCATACTATTTTTCAATTTCATAAGTATAACATTACGTAACGACCGTTTGATTATAACAGAATACAGTACAGGTTGTTCAAAACAAAGTGTAAAATTTGCAGATTGAAGTGTTAATTTCACAGATTAAAGTGTAAAATTTACACTTTGGGTGTAAAATTTCCAGATTTGATAGTAAGTTTTACACTTAAAAGTGTGAAATTTACAGATTAAAGTGTAATTTTAACAGAATGAAGTTCAAAATTTACAGATTAAAGTGTAAATTTTACAGATTTAACTGTAAAGATGAGCTATTATTATTAAAGTATAGAAATTAAAAAAATAAATAACGTGTACAAGTGGCACTAATACGCTTCCTTACTTACCTGATTTTTCAAATTTTATACACATGACTCATATTTTTCGTGAAACCATGCTTGCCTCGGGATTCTAACAGCACTTTCCGAGTATTTTAGAAGGTAAACTTTCAATCTGTACAAATATTATTTTTTAAATATCCAGCTTACTGTTGTTCCTTTGCAGTAGCATAGGCGTCGGAAGCAAATTGAAAATTGGGTGGCTAATTGTAAGTTTAAAGGTGCATGGACACATATTTGAAGCTTATTGTTCTGTATAATATTACGACATATATATTTTAAAAGCATTTCACACAAAATTATGTAAAAAATCTTAAGTTATTTCATTTAAAAGTTATTAAAACTTCAAAATTTAGACGGGTTTGTTGTGTATAAATGAAAAATATTTTTAAAAATATCATTAATCCAGAAAATTCAGAGTAGAAATGTTCGAAAGCAAAACAGACATACAGTATATTGTCAGTCCGTGCAGTTGTGGTGAGCAGACGTTAAAATTTGAACACTCCCGGTGAACTGTAAACATCAACAATAACAGATCCCATGCCCTGTTTACAAAAACTATGTACGTTTCACGGGTGTGATCAATTTGATAAACTCTGTACACAACTGTTAGCGCGGAATGACGATACTTGTGAAGGGGTTTTGCTTTCCAACATTTCTACTCTGATTATAATTATTTTTCTTGATTAAAGTTTTAATATTTTCATTAGTACACAACAAATTGCCACTTTTCCTAAATAAAAGAATAAAAGTAATTTGTGAGAGTGCAAGAATGTGTCAGTAAAACCCATCCAAAAATTTGAAGCCTCAATAACTTTAACATGAAATAAAATTATTATTTATTATATTTTTGTTTGAAATGCTATTAAAATATATAAGTCGTTATATTATGCAGAGAATATTAAATTCAAACTGTACCTAACCACCTTTAATGGGGGGGGGGGGGCGCTATACCAACAAAAAACGGTAAACTAAAAATTTCCAAAAAATTTCCCCGGTTCCGACGCCTATGGCATTATTTTTGTCACCAATGACAGAGGAAAGGCCGACCGGGGTACGTATATAGCCTGCCTGTCTTCGAAAGAGAATATAATAAATCGATGAAAATAAATTAGCATACCTTTTAATAAAATTTAACTTTATGTGAATTTCACGTAATATTCATGATATTTGCTTCTAAACTCCATTTTGCGTACATGTATCTTTGTACATGCCGTGGCGTGATACAGCATAACAAAATAAAAACATTGTATTTTTGTTAATATATGTTTACACCTTTGTATTCATTTTCTTGAGTTAAATTAAAGTTCTAACCGAATAGACAGTTATATTGTCCACATTCTGCCTATTTTATGTCTATCTTTGTAAAAGAAAAAGGTGGTGGTGGGGGAAGAATCCCCCCACCCGAACCGACTACTGTGGAGTAAATGACAGTTGTAAAAAACCCAAATCATCAATATGTGTTTTTGTGCTATTGAATTTAGAACCTGTTTAATGATCAAAATTCCACGACCCGGCTCAGTTTTCATCGGACTAGAGTCTAAATTCAACACCTTTGGTCTCAGTTTTCAACGTTGAAAAATGACCCCGGGTCAATTTTTAACCTGGGTCAAAATTCAACGTTACACTGGGCTATATTATTTCGTTGACGCTTAGAATGATAAGAACTTGCATTTCCAATGTAAATAATTTACTTTTATTATTGTGAATGAATTAAACTTATATTGTCTTAAGATTTTAAGGTGGAATGCCACACCAACTTTTTATTTTATAGATCTTATAGGCTGGTTAGACTTCTTAATTTTATTAACCTATGGTTAAAAACACCATAAAACTAGTCACAACTAAGGACAACATATTTGTCAATAAAATTTCAAAAGAAATTCAAACGAAATGGAGAAATTTTAGAGAAATTATTTTTTTTAATATTTGGACCTAACCCGATCAAAATTAACACAAATGAATAAAATGCGAATTCATTGCCTCTTCATGTATTTACAATGAAGAAATCTATTTTATTGTCGGGTTCAATAATGCTTTAACCCTTATAACACCTAATAAGACTAGTGTTCTTGGAGAAATGTTATTTATTTCCAATAATTGTACAATTATGGTTGGGATCGGTTTAATTTTGATCGGGATTGGCCAAAATTAAAAAAGATGATTTCTCTAAAATTAAGCTATTTCGTGTCAATTTCTTTTGTAAATATGATTAATGAACTTGTTCTCCCCAGTTGTGACTGGTTCTAAGAAGATTTTAACCACAAGTTAAAAAATAATCACAAATTATAAGTTTTATTTTCATAAATATTTTTTTTATAAAAAAAATATAAAGTCTAATCAGTCTTTCTTTAAATATTTTATTAGGTATTCATGTGATGCATTCATTTACAGAAATTTTTTTTTTTTTACAAGAAGGCATCTAATTTGAATGTAAATAATTTTTCGAATTTTCTTTGAAGAAATACAAAAAATATTCATATAAAATCATTCAAAGCTAATGTCGGCCTTTCAATGCTGAAACCACTGTTTTAAAAGGTTGACTCAAAGATCTATCAAATAAAAAGTTGGTGTGGCATTCCTTCTTAATATTTTATTCAGATTTATGTGGAACTACCGGTATTTTCCGTGAAGTTTATCCGTTTTCTATGAACGGGTATACCGTTAGTTTTCGTCAAAGTCCGTTAGTTTGGAACAGAATCCGTTCCCCGTCAGTATAAAAAGAGGGCTCCGTTGTTCACCGGAAACTCCAGCCTTTTTCTCTTTCCTAGAAAGATGTAGGTGTATCTTGGCTAGATTTTTATCGGAAATTTTTAGACTTAAAAGAATCATTTACTGAATTGGAATTATCTTATAAATTTTTAATAGTTATTCTGCATAATTTTGGTATTTAACTAATTGGGGAAGTTAAGTATTTTTAATTCTATAAGGGGATTTTTCACAGACGAATGCAGCCAATTATTTTATTGTAAACTTTGATTAATTTTTGATGTTTTGATTAATTAGTACTATCTCTACAATAAACCATCATCTCAAGTTATTTAACTCTTTCTCTTATTTATTTTTATTTTGCTGGAGTACATTTTATTTTTAAAATGTCTGCCTTGATGTTTAATAGGGGTTATGAGGCCGGTCATTTCCTACCCTATAGTTTACCATCATACATATTTGGGAATAGTCATTGAGCGCTAACCCGCTACACGAATGCGGACTGACATGTTTAATTTCATATGAATTGCAAGACATTTTTATACATGCTAAATTGTCTTAGGACTTTATGTGATCATGATTCATGTGGTGAATCTGACTGGTCGACAGGTGATGCTTACTCCCCCACGGTACCTGTGTATTTGTGTGGGAGTGCGTGTTTGTGTGTGAATTTAAGGGGGCCTCTACAACGTCACAACATAAATTGTTTTAAATTGTACGCCTTCTCTTTTTTAATCTATCTGTTTATCATTAATGCGATCAGGTGAGTGTTAAGATAACGTATGTTTTAGTTAGGGATACGTGACAATTTTTTCTGATTGTTCATCCTGTCATCAGAGTGAGAGATTTTTTTGTGATTCACAGTAAGAAAGTCAATTATGAAATGATCGTTTTGTAAAATATATTGATAACCCAAAGTATTGTAAAACATTTTCATTTATTGCGCAATAATAGAAAAATAATATTCAGTGCATTAACTTATCTCTGCTTATAGGTCAAAGGTATGGGAAATAGACAAAGTAAGTACGCTTAAAAGCATTCGTTTTTAATCTTTCTTAACGAATTACTTACATTGAAATGTAAATTATTTATAAAAATGATTATTTTGCTGTAAAAATAATAATTGCTTTCAAAATATTTAAAAAGCTGATAATATTCATGGCCTCAAAGGAACATATCATTTTGTGGATTTTGATATTTTAAGAATAATTTTTAAAGTATCTATTCAATTAATGGTGTTGATAAGAGGCTGCTATCAAAATATCAGTCATAACCTATATGAGTCAAATGTTAAGAATTGACAGTGGTTTACAATGATGAAATAATTCATTATATTAAGTTACTGTATATTAATTTCTTTCCTTAACTAGAAATGGGAAAAAAGTAAAATTGAATTATGCACAAGAGTTATTACTTAGTATGTATCCTCACTCACTCTACAATATAATGATAAGAGAATAAAAGAGTGCAAATAAACAACAACACATAATAAGTAAATAAAGTGCAAAAACACAAAACAAATATGCAAGGAAAACTACAAAAATACGGCAAAAACTCTGTATAATAAAAACAACAACACTGAATAATAAACAAGAGGTCCATGGGCCACATCATTCACCTGAGCAATGTGGCTAGGAAAAAAAGCAAAAATCAATCGAGTTTTGAAAAGCTTAAATGCCTGTGGTCCCAACCTACCCCTAAAAGGTAGAAGGTGGATGATTTGAATTAACTTGAATCTACAAAGAATGCTTACATACATGTATTTCTTTGACTTACTAAGGTTTTTTCCCCCTATAAGTTTGAACTTTCATTTTTGCCCCATCGTATCCCAAGGGGTCATGATTTGAAAAAAAAATTGAATCAAATGAATACTACCTGAGGATGCTACCTTATAATACTGACCAATCATGGCTTTGTTGTTTTTCTAAGAAGATTTTGAAAGATTTTCCTATATAATCCTATGTAAAACTTTGGTGACCCCACCCTACCTCCGGGGGTCATAATTTGAACAAAAGAGAGGTTTAGTAACAAGTGACGTAACAACGTGTACGTGAAATTTTGACAGCAATAATATGATTTAGTTATACGTACACGTGTACGAATGCAAATTTCATGATTGTAGAGTTCATTAAATTAATCAAACGGCATATGCATTGAATTATTTATTTTTAGTTTAGACAAATCAAAGGTGAATTCTAATGAATAATTATTCTAGTCATAGATATCATAAACAATAAAAAAAAATATTATATGTTTTTTATCTTACTGCAGTGAAGCCCTTTAAATATTTTGTTTCCTAGTATCTCTACATAGGACAAGCTTTTATTTCTGCATCACTTTAAAAATGGCAGCAGTCATAAAGATACTGAATTGACGACAAAAATAAAAAAAACAACCACATTTTGCACTTTGTGGAGGAGAGGGGCATTCCAACAGAAAACATTTTGAAAACGATAAAATATAAGGGCTCAATCATTATGACGCTTAGAACGGAGGTATGGAGCATTATTTAATACATTATTACATTGTTAAAACAAAATACAAGTCAGGTACCCCCCCTCTTTTTTAAATACGCGTTTGCTCTAGATCTTAACAAGTGCTAGTATAAAAGGGGGGAAAATAATGAAATGCAATCTCCACAAGCACTTGACGTTACACATACCACCTATAACTTATTAGGCGAGGGGTTAAATTTTGTTATGTCACTAGTACCTGTGTTATTTTATAGAAAATATTTTATTTGAAAAAAAGAATATAGAGCTGTTTAAATTGTTTTAATAAAAAATAATATTGAGAGAAAAAATCACCGCCAAGAATTTTTATTTGGTGCACTGGAACCTCATCCAAGCATCCTTTGGAATGTGATGGTTGAGGGTCATTTTCCGAATTAGTCGAAGGGCTTCGAGGGTTTAAATGGAATATCATGTCACACTTAGTCCACGTGTACCTTCTTTTAAAGTGATCAAAATAAAAGATTTTTCACAACCTGAGTGGTTTTCATGCCTTATATATACCTGTAACTGACCATTGTCCGTGTCTTTTTAAAGTAATTATTTAAAAATTTTCAGGATCTAAAGAACAAAAGTCAGAAAGTACAATAGACGGCCTGTGAATTTCTTAAAAAATAAATCATCGTTTTCTTGAAAACTATTTGTGGTTTCCGTATCTACTCGACATCGTCAATGCAGGGGTGGGTAGTTTTAGTTAAACCGGATGTTGGCTTCTTCATCGTAACGGCTAAAACCTATAAGGGTTTTGACTTTTCCGGAGTTTTTCACCGATTTTACAGATTCACTTTAAAATTTCAAGTGGGGCGCATTCCTATCGGAAAAAAATTCAAGTATAAAATCAAACATTGGTATCTTACGCGTATTTTTCACAAAGTTTTTTTTCTCCGAGAGGAATGCGCCCCATGTGTAAATTTAATATTTATGAATGTCGTTTGCTCAGCTGCGCATGCAGAAAGCAAATTTACCTTTATATAATTCCATGTCAATAAAACCTCGCACGGCAAGGATTAAATCTTTCATAAGAAAGGTTACTGTAAATTATGTAAACACAACCATAATCATTTTTTAGCATAAATGCATTATTTATGCGTGGTAAATAGGGTAGGCTAAACAGATTCTAATATAGCCTAGTTCTCAGTTCAATTAAAAACATAAAAAAAATGAAGAAATGTTTTTGCGTTAGTCTATGCTTTCCACATCCGCATGTCTATTGTGGACCACAGTTTAACAAAAGCCCTCCAAAGTGGCCAGGTTATAACCATAATTAAGGTCTATTTGCTTTGAGTTTTTTTTTCTCAACATTTGACAAGTCGTCAATATTTTCTCGTGACGTCACACTGACCAGGCTGAAGCTAGCAGCCAATAACAGCAGCCACTAAGTGCGTAGAAGCTAGCAGCCAATAAGGAAATTCATCAAAGAACTGAGAGTACTCAGACGCAATACTGTTTTTAATACTTTATTTTAGATAATTAATGGTTAATGATTAGAAAATTAATGCAACAATTAATTACATAATAAATCAGATACTCAGAGGCAGTAAGGCTCACCTGAACAAAAAAATTATTCTTTTTAAAACTGAAAAATAAGAAATAAATTACTTTATCATCTTTATCCAATTGAACAAACAAGCACTAGGAAATTGTTAACTCCTTC
>NW_026937994.1:0-8170 GCF_032062105.1 Saccostrea cuccullata | reverse complement strand
ATCTACACTACCCCGGGGTACTATTATATAAGGTTCATCTTTTCAGACCCAGTGGTTCTTGGGGAGATTTTTAAAATAATTTTTTATATATTTCAATGTGAAAGTTGCATTCCCTATTGTGGCCCCACCCTACCCCCAGTGGCGATGATTTTTAAAAAATTAGAATCTGCACTACCCGGGCTGCTTCCATGTAAGTTTCAGCTTTTCTGGCCAAGTGGTTCTTTAAAAGATATTTTTAAGAAAAGATTTTTCCTCTTTTCTTCAATGTAAAACGTGGATTATCTACTGTGGTCCGCCCTATCCCCGGGGGTCATGGTTTGTACAATTTAGTATCTACACAACCAAGGATTGCAGCCACATAAGTTCAGCTTTTCTGGACCAGTGGTTCTTAGAAGAGTTTTAAAGGTTTATCAAAAAGTTTAATGTAAAAATTCGATTTTCTTTTGTGGCCCTGCCCGTCCCCCGGGGAATATCGGTTGTAAAATTCAGAATCTACACTACCCCAGGATTCTTCCATGTAAGTTTAAGCTTTCCAGGCCCAGTGGTTCTTGAAAAGAAGATTTTTAATTTTTTTTAATATATTTCAATGTAACATTTAAATTCCCTATTGTGGCTCCGCCCTACCCCCGGAGTTATTACTTTTCTTGATATTTTCTCCTTGAAAGGAGACTTAGCCATTCATTTTAATAACTTAAACTCCCCTTTACCCAAGAATGCTTTATACCAAGTTCAGTTTAAATTGGTCCAGCGGTTGAGAAGAAGTTAAAAATTTTAAAAGTTAACTGACGGACGGACTGACAGACAGATTTCAGCTCAGATGAGCTAAGAAAAAGAAACATTCTATCGAGTATCATTTTTGTACCACAATTTTACCCCTGTATTCCATGGATATTTCTCATTGGCTATAGGGAATTTGCCGCCTCCACCTGTGGGCGGCATTCTCTGTTTGATTTTCGATACTTGCGAACTGAATTCACAACTTATCGATTGTACAATGCCTTTAGCACTCTCCAACATCGTTTTTACTGTTAGGTTATAAAATACTGTATGTGTTCTTAAAAAACAAGGCTTCATATTTTAGCGGCTTTGGCGCAATCAACAATGCGCTAAATCATGAATCACGCTAAGAAATCATTTACATATACAATACACTGCACAGACATGTGTAGCGCTAATTCATGATTACGCCAACAACTTCACGCATGCCCATCCTGTTGAATTTTGTTTTAATTTCGTTCAATTTAATATCTGGCAAGATCTATATCGAAGAGTGGCGTTATATTTTCTTTTCATTGATATTGGTGAGTACTAGATACATTGTGCTATTTATAAAAAGTTAAACAATTTAATTCGGTTCACAGGTATTGAAAATATGCTTCAATATTAGAGACGGCCAAATTCCCAGTTTCTTATATAGCGCCGGTATTGATGTTTTCCTGGAACGTAAAATATAAAAATTTTGAGAAAAAGCCTATAAATATATATAGTAGGATATTTAAGACTTTGGCTCATGCAAACGCCAGAAGTCACAATTTTAGCAAACTTAAATCTTCTAAGACTACGTAAGAATGCTCTGAAATAAAACTTACCTCGACGTTGATGTTCTTAAGATCGATTGATTGATTGTATGTTATTTAACGTCCCTCTCGAAAAGTTTTTACTCATATGGAGACAATACCACTTGCCGGTGGAAAGCTATAAAGTTTGTCCGATACTCGGCAATCAGGACAATTGAGCGGGGAGAGGTCTTTTTTATGATAGCACCTACTGCAACACAGGACCTCGGTTTATACGATCTCATCCGAAGGTCCGATTTACAGTTGGGTTCGAACCCGCGACGTAAAGATTAACTCCTTTATAACTTCGCAACTCTCGAGCAGACGCCCTTACCACTGCGCCACGCGGGCGACGATGTTCTTAAGAAGGAAATTTTATCATATTTACAATATATTTCTATGTTATATTTGATTGCATATTAGAGCCCCATCCCTCCCCTGAGGTCATGATTTGAATTAATTTAATCTAAACTAACAGAGAATAGAATGCATTTTAATTTAAATATGTCCAGTCATGGTGTTGCTAATCTTGAGAAGAAGATTTTTAAAGATATTTTCGAATGTATTTCTATTGTAAACTTTGATCACCAGTTATGGCCCCATCCTATCCTTGGTGGGTCAAAATTTGAACAGATTTGAATCTACGTACACTACCTGAGGATGTTTCCACATTAATTTAATCCTCCCTCGCCCAGTTGTTCTTCAGAGGATTTTTAAATGATGCCATGATTTTTTTTCTAATTCTAAATTATTTCCTCCTAGAAGAAAGACACTGCGGGACCTCATTTCAATAAACTTGAGGCCCTTTTACTCAAGGATACTGGTGTCAAGTTTGGTTGAAATTGGTCCAGTGGTTCTCGAGAAGAAGATGAAATTGTGAAAACAAAAATATTAAGGGCACTGATACCGACAACAAGACAGACAATTTGTGATTAGAAGAGATCACTTGAGACCTTCGGCTTAAATCATTTAGTTTAAAAACATTGACAGGCATGCATAAAACGTTTCAAAAAATCTCCCATAATTTGTGCTTAGATATGATTGTTATCCAACTTGTGGTGTGTTTTTCATTCCCTCACCATGGTCCAGGGGTAAAAAAAAACACACAAGTTGCATAAACATGGGCACATGTATAAGGAAATCAGAGGTTACAGAACTCACCTTAACGAATGCTGTCTTTAAGTAAGACAAGGACTCGCAATAAACTAATTATTAAGAAGTGTCTTTCCCAAGCTGCAACATTTACACAATTTTGATCTTATAGAGCTTCTATTTACTTGGAATTTGACTTCTCTACTAAATTTGAATTAATCACTCGTCTAGAAAATGTTATTCAAATCCAGCATCTGAGGTTTGAGAGTGTTCATCCCTTAAATTGATTCATTATCCATGCAAGTTGGTTCAAATAGGCCTTACAGTTTCTTAATTAGTAATGGATCTGCTCCACAATCCTTCTACCTGGTCACTCATCTAGAAATGTATTTCAGATCCAACATCCAAAGCAAGCCTGGTAATGTGCATCCTTATATGTATCATCCTTACAAGCGAGGTCAAATCAGCGCTTTAAGTTCCTTGAAAATGAGCCTTGCTCCAAAAATATTGACCAGAAATTTCAACCTGTTTCAAAAATATAATCTGATCATAGCTAAAATTGCAGCATCTGAAACCTTGACGGGTACAACGAAAAACACTAGAAGCATCATTCATGCATGTCTGATGAATGTGGGCATATAAGAAACACTTAATTAGAAAACTGCACTAGAAACCTTAACCTGGGATGCCGACATCAACGCCGATGGTATTACGTAAGTTTTCCATCAACGTCGCTGAGGTGAGCAAATAATACATGTATTTCCCAATTATGTAAAGATTTTGTTGGAGACTTAACTTATAATATTGCATTAGTTGTTTGAAAATCGTGAACAATTATTATAACTTCTTTATTTTTAATTATTTTTTTTTAATTTCCCACTATGGGTCATGGAGACCAGTCCTTTGGATTCGATCGTATAAACCGAGATCTCTTGTTGCAGTAGGTGCTGGAATGAAAAAGATCCCTCCCTGCTCAATGGCCATAAGTGCCGAGTGCAGCTCTCCGCTGGCAAGTGGTGACTTCTCGAAAGGTATGTTAAACAACATACAATAAATCAATTAGCATTTTAGCATATTTATTATTATTTTCTTTTTATGATCAAATAGATCTTGGAAAAAACATTTATCTCATCTTTGTAGTCTGCTCTTGGTGAACAGGTGTTGGATCTAGAGGGCATTGCTAATCACAGGGGATCCGTACTGGGGGCAGATATCAATGGAACCCAACCCTCACAGAAATGGTTTGAATCCCAGAGAGTAGAAAAGCTCCAATTCTTTACTCCAGAGAAGGTGGTGTGGATAGAGTCAGAGAGTGTTTGGATAGGCAATGTACACATACCACGAACTTTACACTCAGAGATGGGGAAAGCACAGCATTATCGTATGAACCTTTCAATGGAAAACAGAGTACAACACATCTTGAAAAATTATTTAGACTTTATTGAACATTTTCAGTTTACAAAACAAAAACTCATGAAACTTAAAAGTTATCACAGAAATTCTAATCTTAGCAAATGGTTCTCACTCGGAGAGAGCGGTCAGTGGTCCCAGTTTGTGGAAGCTCTCCTGACAGAACATTATGATCCCAGCTATAGTTTATCTCAGAGTAAGAACTTCAAATCTCCTGCCACTGATGTTTATTTAGACAGTCTTGATCCTGAGTATGTGCAGTCATTTCTTCACACTTTGATCTCTGATCCAGTAGATGGCGCTCTATCAGAGGTCAAGGATAAGATGTCTGCTTAAACACATGACCTCTTTTGATCAGTTCCACAGCAATGGCTGCTATGTTCCTACAATCATCTGAAAGAAACAAAATTAATGAAATCAAATGACATAAAAATTTCCTTTTTTTATTATTTACCAAACACATTACTATCCATGGAAGGACATTAGACTTATTTTCACTGATAATCAGTCTCTTTTTTCCTGTATATTGTATGTTCATAATCAAAGTTTCTATTTTCTTAAGTATTTTAACACATCTATTTACATGATCTGTAAAACACAAGATTACACATCTAACTGATCTATAGCTAAGTGTTACGATAAACAGATATGAGACTTGTTCCAGTTCTTTCTCTAAGTGTGATGTTGATGTATCCTACCTATCCTGCAGTGGTGGCGCCCTCTACATAGAAGCTCCAATTCTTGTATCATGTCCATCATTCCTCTAGGATAAAAGGAGGTAACATGACTGAAAAATTATAAATTACATATGTTAAATCAATTAAAGCTTGAAAATTACGTGTATTACATCAGTAAAAGCCTGTAAATTGCACGTGTTAAATCAGTAAAGAATGTCAATTACGTGTTACATCAGTAAAAGCCTGTAAATTACATGTGTTACATCAGTAACATACAGTTTTCATTAGAATGTTTAGCTCACCAGAGCCGAAGGCTCCTGTGAGCTTTTCTGATCAAAAGTTCTCTGTTGTCTGTCATCGTTGTTGTTGTCGTCATTAACTTAACAAATTTCATCTTCTTCTCAAAAACCACTGGACCAATTTCAACCAAACTTGTTACAAAGTATCATTGGGTAAAGGGAATTCAAGTTTGTTCAAAGAAAGGGCAACACCATCTTCCAAGGGGAGATTTGTGAAAAATTAATGGCATCATTCTTCTCAACTGGCCCACTGGGCCTGGAAAGATGAAACTCCTGTGAAATCATCCTCACGTAAAGTAGATTTAAGTTTGTTCAAGTTTGTACCCCCTCAGGGTAGGGTGGAGCCACCATTGAAAATCAAAGTTTAACATAGAAATATATATGAAACATCTTCTTAAGAACAGCATAGCCATGGTTCATATTTTTATGGAAGCATCTATAGATTCAAGTTTGTTTAAATCATGGCCACCATGGTAGGGTCGGGTCAGTTAAATTTTTACATAAGAATATAATGTTTAGGAAAAAAAACTTTTAAAATATTCTTCTCTAGAATAGCAAAGCCATGATTGATCATATTTATATGGAAACATCTGAATATGGTGTAGATTCAAGTTTGTTCCAATCATGACCCCCCGGGTAGGGTGGAGCAACAATGGACAATCAAAGATTTACATATGATTTTATAGGGAAAAATCATCAAAAATCTTCTTCTCAAGAACAGCAAAGCTATGATTGGTCATACTTAATTGGAATTATCCTCAGGTGCTGTAGATTCAAGTTTGTTCAAATCATGGTCCCTGAAAGAAGGATGGGGCCACATTGGTCAATCAAAATTTTACATCCTAGCAATTCTAATATAAGAAAAATCTTCTTATCAAGAACAACAAAGCCAAATCTATGATTGGTCATGGTTATGATTACCATACGTAATTAGAGATTACAGAGTTCACCTGAATCAATATTTAGGCAACTACTCATTTTCCAGAAATTCTGTTATTAATAGTATGCTGTTAACAGTAGGTTATCTGAGTAGCACTTTGGAAGGAGTCAAACTGTTTATTTATTGATCTTAACTATGTAAATATGTTTTAGATTATTTTTAACGACATAGCTATGCTCATGAAAATAAAAATAAAACAAGTGCAAAACATCTAATATTTCATACAGATATTAAATGAAGATATTACAAAATGTCTTCATTTACTATCTTAATTAAATAGATGTCCTGCACTTGTTTTGTGCAGCATGATTGTATAAATATTTGATTTTATTGATAAAATGAAAGTACCATAGGGGTTTTCCACTTCTAATTATAATGTTGTAATATAATGTTGGAAATAAATTTTTTAATATTGTTAATGATATGCACATGAAAAGTGAAGCATGTGTCAAGTGTGGCAATCTTCTTACTTCTTCATTCCCTATCAAATTAGGGGTACGTCAGGGAGATAACTTGAGTCCAACTTTATTTAAAATGTTTATAAATGATTTGCCATCATATTTACAAGGCTGTATATACTCTGTCATGTTACACCCAAAAAGTATAGACTGTTTGATGTATGCAGATAATATAGTAATTTTTTCATCAACACCTGAAGGACTACAGCAAAGGCTATTGTGATGGTTGGGGTATGAAAGTAAATTCTAATAAGAGATGTTTGTAAAACACTTATGCCCCCCTCCCCCAAATTGGAATTTTTCCAAGTCCAAGGGGCAAAACTCTGTCAAAAATGGCACGATTGTACACAAAACACAACTTGACCTAGATATTCATCTGATAAATCTGTCAATCTAATCTCTTATGCACAGTGTATACAGTGCGGCTCTAAGAAGTCTGATTTTAATTAGATTGATAAATCTGTATACTAAATATCATCTCAGCATGTGCAACGGTTGTGAAGAAAATGAACGGAAACTGCAAATAATTGGAATTTTTCTAACTCCGAGGGGCATAACTCTGTCAAAAATGGCGCAATCATACCTAAATTAAAACTTGACCTACATATTAATGTGATATATTTGTATACAAAATTTCATTTCAGTATGTGCAACGGTTGTGAAGAAAATGAACGGAAACTGCAAATAATTGGAATTTTTCTAAGTCCAAGGGGCATAACTCTGTCAAAAATGGTGCAATCATACCTAAACCAGAACTTGACCTAGATATTAATGTGATATATTTGTAAACAAAGAAGATGGGTGTATAAGGCGAGCAGAATGCCTGATAAGAAGGGTAAAAAATTAATCTCAATTATATCCAAATTTTATGTCATATCTCATCTAATATTAAAGTATACTTTATGTAAAATCTCTACAATTTACAAAAATCTTACAAGGACTGAAAATACTTGCCTATGAAAAAGCTTACACACACTAAAAAGAACAAAAACGATCATTTTCTCATACTTAAGTGTGCAATAAAATACACATTTTTTGGTTTTCAAAAACATGGAGAGAAGACCCACTATACCTTAAAAGTACACTTTTATGACACAACATCCGCATCTTTCCGAGAAATACTTCAAGTCCATTAAGTCGCGGGTCATATCATGAACATGATTTAAATGCCTTTATTCAACATGAGCGGTGTAGTATAGTGGTTAACGCATTAGTCTCAAAGCAGTATGCTATTGATACGTCAGATTTTTATTGCTAGGGTTCGAATCCCACGAATACCATCTAATAATTTTATGAAAGACATTTTTTACGAGATTTTTTTCACTCATAAAAAAAGTTTTTTTCTCATAATTTCAAAAATTTCAATAATTATAAGTTAATTTAAATAATCAATTCACATATTTAATATGATTTCTTAATTTCTGACATTATAGGCATTCTGCCCGCCTTGTTCGCCCATCTTCTTTCATTTCAGAATGTGCAACGATTGCAAAGAAAATGAACGGAAACTGCAAATAATTGGAATTTTTCTAAGACTTAGGGGCATAACTCTGTCAAAAATGGTGCGATCGTACCCAAAACATAAATTGACCTAGATATTCATCTGATAAATCTGTATACTAAATTTCATCTCAGTATGTGCAACCCTTGCAAAGAAAATGAACGGAAACTGCAAATAATTGGAATTTTTCTAAGTCCAAGGGGCATAACTCTGTCAAAAATGGCGCGATCGTACCCA
>NW_026937993.1:0-8274 GCF_032062105.1 Saccostrea cuccullata | reverse complement strand
GAACTTGTATATAGGAAACACTGTAAAATTAAGAAAAAAATGTTTTCAGCACATGTTCTGCACATGTTCTGATATGTCCGCTCACGGCAGTGCACTGTAATTTAGTCTGACGAATCTGTTGACGATAGACAGTCATCCGGTGTCTAAGGGTGTCCCCGGTTTGGCCAATATAATGCTCGCTGCATACTGAACATGTCATGACATATATCAAATTTGAGCTCTCGCGGGTAAAAGAAGAATGAATAACGAATTTTCTTACGTTTTGAAAAATAAATTGTTCGGTTTCCTGTAAAAAGGGACGGATTCCACATTTTGGATGATGACATTTTTAACACCGGCTGTTTCTTCTGTATTGCTAAATTTGGCTCGTGATAAAATTTTCTTTAAGGGGGGGGGGGGGGGGCTCTGTCTTTTAATTTTGATTAACTGAAATCCACTGAGTACGTCTTTCATCCTTGGTTCATTCTATAAAATTGGCATGTTGGTTTTGATGACTTGGAAAAATTCTTGATTTTTTGGATTGTGTGTAGATACGTAGGGAATAAGATTTTTTTTTTCCGGGTTTTTCTTGTATCTGAAGTAGGCTGTTTCTGTCATGTAGTTTGGCATTGTCTATTCCTTTTTCAATCATTAAGGTTGGATAATGCCTTTGTTTTAATAATTCCCGTAACTCATTAAGTCTGACATTTAAAATATCCTTGTTTGATATTATGGTACAGAGTCGCCTAGCTAAATTATATGGGATGTTGTTCTTGATGTGTTTTGGATGACAGGATTCGTAGAGAAGGTGTTGTTTTGTGTACGTGGCCTTGTAATGTACGTCAGTTACGATTTCCCCTTCTTTTTTCATGACCATAACATCTAAAAATGGTAATTTCTTTTCGTCACTCCCCATTGTTAAGGATCATTCTCTATAAGGCCGTTTTTAATTCAAATCAGATAGTATTTTTTCCCTTACAAAATGCATGAATCGCTAGACTTGTGTTCCAATTTAATGATAAATATTGGTTAGTTAATGATACAATAGTATTTTTAATGATATAGGATCGCAAAGTAGGGTACTATTGGTCCGTATTAGCATGAGAGTAATGGGAAAACACAAGAGGGTGGCTGTGTTAGATAACTCCTACGCATGTCATAACCACCTTTAGCCAACACCAAAATTTGCATGTAAATTTGTTATAAACAAAAAAAGTGACTACCAAATTATGAATTTGGTTCAAGGTGGTTATGACATCTAAAAAAAACTTTTCACTTCATTTTTACGATATTTGCAGAAAAAGCTAACTACTCATAATAAAGGATATCAGCTTATGTAGATTATTTCTTTTTATAAACTTTTGGTCATATTACAATTTTCTGTTGATTTACTAAGGTTTATATCAGCCATGCAAATTTACTAAAAAAGTGATTTTTTTTAATTAAAAATCTAAAAATCAAAGGACTGAGAAGACTGGATGTCATGAAATTACATGTGGAGACGTTTCTTTGAAATGTTTAATAAAAATTAAGAAATAAGAACTTTTTATAGAAAATAAGGTGTGAATATGAGTTATCTTTTATATTTATAATGATAGTTTAGTATATCTATATATGCTACTTCTTTGAACTTCGTTATGACTTCTGCAAGTATTTTTTGTATTTCCTTATGAGTACTCTATATGTTCTAGAAATAATGAAAGCAATTAATATTTGTTAAAGTGGCAACATGAATTTATTATTTGTATTATAGACTTTTTTACTATTGGTACACACAAAATTTTTATATGGACTCTTCCGTACGAGTATCACGTGATCCATATTTTGTTAACTGGGTCTTACTATTGATACTGAAGTTTATTGAGAGGACTCAATCTATTCATCACACTTGTTTGATATCATCGACATAAGTTACGATAACATTAGTCCTGTCTTAGAAAATAAACTAGTAAAGTGGAGGGGGATTCCTAAATGTATTATGTGATTGATAAATGAATGTTGCTTTACCCCATTTAAGTATTTTTCAACCAGATAAAGAAATCATCTTAAGGTCAATTGTTTATGCATAGTTGCAATAATAATCAACGCCCAACGCAGGACGGGACCCTTTTTTGTAAAAAAAAAAAAAAAGAAAAAAAGATGATATCAAAAAGACCGATGACATTTACTTTAAATGCTAAAGACTTCGGTAGGGAACTGTACGAAAGCCCAGAAGGCTCATTCGAGATTCAAGTTTCGAAATACGAGATTCAAAATTCGAGATCGTAATTCAAGATCCAAACTAACCAATCAAAAGCGGGTTTAACTTTTGATTACTTCCCTTTGTTACGTTTTAATATCAAGAAATCGCTGAATATATTTACAACAAATGGACCACTTGCTAAAATGATAATGCAAGAAAAAATGTTTTATGTATTAAAACGAAATAAAAATAAAATTTGGATTATATTTATTTTTGAAAAATACATATATAATATTTTTTTTCTAATTTAACAAAATAGTAAATACCCATATATGGAATATTATATGGTCTTATCGTTGACTTTCTAACAAGTGGGTCAACTAATTTTATTTTTAATAAGATCGTTGCTGATGGAGAATGTTGTATAATTTTAATTAGATATGAAATATTATGAATCATATCTACACTGCACAATAATTTAAGGGTATATATATATATTACATTTGTGCAGTGACACTTGACTACTGAATCGAACTGTAGCGTTATATAAGGTTTTATAAGGGTATATTTCAGTCTTTGGCTATAAAGCTATGGTCAGAGACTAAAAGACACAGAGACTAAATTATAACACCATAACGCTATATAGTTCTGCATCTAATTTAGACTCATCTACTATTTGATATAAGATAAAATAAATGCCGCATTTATTTTAATTCATATCGCCAAGCTGTATTGTAGATATAAATTTTGATTAAGGTAGTCCGATCCTCAGGTTTATAAAATTAGCAGTTAACTAATCAAAAATACTCATAAAAGTATCTCTGAATCCACAAAGTTATGTAAATTTATCCACAGTATTTCTTTAAAGTAAAAAATTAAAGTTAATCATATTATATAAGGAAAATTGTCAAATCTCCACTAATTTTGCAGAAAAAGCGAATTGAAATATCAGCAATACATTTTCTAATTGCAAATTGATCAACAAATACATTTTAGGTTAAAAAACGATAAGTATCCAGGCATTCAGAGAAATTGCTATAATTTTTATACTTATTTGGTATTTTTCGTATTCTATTTCCGTCATGTATTCGATAATACTTAGTTTAAAAGGCTTTTGTTTTCATTGCAAGACACCACAGATGACTTCTTATCTCATATCATGCTAATAAACATTGGTATCTAAGGCTGGATTCAAGAAAATCCCGTCTCTAAAAAAATGTACAGTGGACCCTCATTTATCCGGACTCTATGGTTCCCAGTCAATTTGTCCGGATAAATGAAGCATCCGGATATCTGAATCACCAGTTAAACAAGACAAAATAGCATATAAAAATTTCGTTCCGATGAAAAATCGTCCGGATACTGAAGCATCCGGATATCTGGCGTCCGGATATCTGAAGGTCCACTGTATTATTTTTTTAACTTTTATAAAAAATTTTCTACGACTTCCAAAAACCTTGAATCTTATAAAGATTAATAAAATGAAAATTGTTGCATGAAAAAATTTGATTCTCAAGCTTCATTTTGGTGAATTTCAAATAAAATATTAATTTTTGGAGTTATCCTTCCTGGCTGAGGATCGGATATCCTTAATTCAAGAAATCAAAGCCTTAGATGAGGATAAGTAATTAAATGCTTAATTTTTATGTATTCCCTATTTTATGTATTTTCTATCAGGAAAACGAACGCGATTTTTCTTTATCAATACTACGTCGTCTTTCAAGTTTCAAGCCTTTCAGCGTGTTGGGAAAAATGGGCAGGCGGGGTGGGGTTATTGTTAACCTTTAGACACTTGCCACGTATTCATAACTTTATTTATATGTCATCAACCCCGTTAACAAAGTAGACAATATATATATATATATATATATATATATATATATATATATATATATATATATATATATATATATATATATATATTGTGTTAAACAAGTTTTTGACGCTGCACTGGGAAAGACACTGAATTTTACCTATAGGTTTAAAGAAGGGGAAATGATTGATTGATTGTATACTGTTTAACGTCCTTCTTGCGAATTTTTCACTCATATGGAGACGCCACCACTTGCCGGTGGAGAGCTGCAAATTATGTCCTATACTCGGCACTGAGGGCCATTGAGCAGGGAGGGATCTTTTTCGTGCCAGCACCTACTGCGACACGGGACCTCGGTTTATACGGATTCATCCGAAGGACCAGTCTCCAGGTCCCACAGTGGGATTCGAACCCGCGACGTAAGGATTGACTCCCTACTTCGCGACTCTAGAGCAGACGCTCTAACCACTGCGCCACGCGGGTGACAGAACGGGAAAGGAGCATCAAACCCTAAGGGTTCCATTTTATGCTGTACCGTTACACACGAGGGGCGGGGGGGGGGGGTGGCTCTTGCAACTTTTATACATGTAAATACTTAAAGTTGAGAAGGCATTTTTAATTGAATATATCGTGCAGCACGAGTAATTGAATAAAAGCAAAGTTATTTTACGACGCTATTTCATTTTATATTACTTAGAGATATATATTTTAATACAACCGCTTTGAGTTATATATGTATTGACTATTTACATGTATATATGGATAGTCAACATCTTCTTGGATTGATATTCTTATGCTGTTAATTCTTGATTTTTTTTTTGCAATTGTTGAATTTCTTTTCTTAATTACTACTTCAGTTTTATTTAATCACAATCAAAATCCATTCAGTGCTTTCAACATTTGATAAATAACTTTTAGAGTTCAATAGAAACTTAGAAACCCCATTTCTAACATGGTTTTTTTATGCGTGAAATTAGTACCACATCTATAGAAATGATATACAATTACAATATAATTATATATGATATAATACTTTTCAATAAATTGCAACTCAACCTTTTTTCAGCACCATACAGTGTGAATTTCGTAAAGATTTACGTTCAAAATATGCAAAAAATGGAAGCATTAGAATTCTTGTCATAAAAAATATCTTGAAACTTAAATTTAAAAAATTCTTCGAATTCATTACTTAGGTCTGATGTATTTTCGACATAAATAAACAATTTTTGATCATTTATATTCCGAAACATGCATAGAAACTTGATTTAAATAGACCTACCCTCAATTTTCTTTAACTGACAGCCATTTTTTATCTCTAAATCACGTGACTTAGATGATCGATGTTGAAAAACAAACATAAAAATCATGAACTACAATGATTATAAATATATAAAATTACATTTTAAAGTGATTTTATCGTAGGCCGGAAAATGGCCTTATAGAGAATGAACCTTTAAGTTGGGGTTCATGTTCAATTGATGTAAAAATTCTTTTTACGATTAATCTTCAGCTTTAATGCAACTTAAAGAGTAACATAAAACATAGGAATACAGAATGCATTCATTATATACAAATTTGTCCACGTATTTTTCCAAAAAAATGAAAGTGATGAAAGAAAGTTAAACAAGTGTCTTCTAAATTTTTTTAAAGTTCATACACTTTGATCAAAAAAATCTTTTTGTCCTCGACTTCCTAAATGCTAATTAAGATGTCATAATATTGTGTATTTTACTGTGCTTGTGTATAAAGTTGCAAAATACAAGAATTGTCGACAAAAGTTTTTATCTTTGTATCGATCTAAAATAATTTGAGAGGTGTGATTGTTAAAACAAAAATGGAACACAACATATCCGTATGTTGAAGAGGGCAATGGTTTCGGACACTATAGGAAAAGACAACCTTGGATTAAAAAAACAATAATCACCCCTATTAAACCTATAGTTTTGCTTTGATTGTAATGTTGATGCTGCAATGACACGCCTAAACAATAAGGCTCTAACAATGACTCTAACCGGAACTACCCAAGTGTATTTGGTGTAAATGAATCGGGTTTGCAGCAGTTAAACGCACGTCTCCACCAGCTAGGAACACAAATGAAAGACCAAGAACTCGCCTTTTGCGGGTTAGCACACCCAGAAAGGACCGTCAGATCCTCCATCAGCACCTGCGCAATCGACTCGTAACTGCTGTACAAACTGCTGAAATCAGCATAAAATGATAAAAATTTTCGCAGAAGACTGAGAGGAGCTGGTATTCGTAAATGACGTCCGTAATTTGGAAATCCACTAGGGCTGAGAGGTCGTAAAGGACATATGGACTGGTAAAGACGTATGTCTGTAGAATTTAGAAGCGACGACAATGATATCAACTTAACTTTTCAATCTGGAACATAAGATCTATTTGATTTTTATCACAACACACTCTAAAATCATTTTTAAAAATTAAGGTTTAAACTGAAAACTTAGATTATCATGTTTAATCTGAATATGCGTTTCTTTTTTTTTTTGTTTAGTGTATTTGTCTTGATTTCTTAACCAAATCTGAAGAAAAGAAACTTATTAAATGAAAATAAATTGGCCGTTGAAGTTCCATATCAACATGTGATATTAAACTTTTTTTATAGAGCAGAGTTTAAGAGATTGCTTTTTTAAAGGTATCCTTCAAAGTGGTTGACCATGAATGCATATTTTACACATATTAAGGTTATTAAATGTAAGGAGTTCGGTATTGTTTGGAAATTTTTCCTTCCGATTTCTTTACACATTTTATTTCAAGGTACATTTTACAATTACGTTTGAAATATTTTATGGTAGTAGTCAAATACTGACCTTTCAGGTGTATGATCAGAGTCGTTATAAAAGCTGAAAAGCTCACTGCCAGCAATACTCCAAGCACGATCGAAATAATCGTACTCTTTCTAATTCTAGTTTTATTATCCACCACTCCTATGATAAAAAAGATACACTTTTGTCATACACTAGTACATGTACATTCGTTGAGAATAATTAAAATTTGACTCGTTTTTCAAAAAAATCTTTCATGAAATATCATTCTTTTCAGTTTAACAGTACTTTCTTACCTCGTGTATGATTGTCATCTTCAGGACTAACAGAAGACATTGTTACAGACGTTAGATGAAGTGGATCTTGTTTACCTTATTTAAAATCTGATCAACTGTCCCTATATACTGTCTCTATAAATAAGTATACAGCATGTACATCAAACAGAACAAACAAAATGTTTCTCTTTTTTGTAAAATAATTATTTTGTTTTTTTAAATGAAAAATTACCTTTGCTGCTACTTCTTTAAAAAAAATATGAAAAACAATATTAAAAGTACAGAAAGAGACTTGTTATGTAGCGTTGTTAAATGGTGTACTTTAAAGTTATATAAATGATGCCTTTTAATAAGATGATGACGTTGTAAAGGTGTTCAGGTATCTGGACGCTTCACATATCCGGACAATTGACTAGAAACCAAATGAGGCTCCACTGTATAAAGAATCGGTATGGTTCTTAACAAAGTACTTATGTAGATGAGCAATACAAGATACAAAACAAAGTATTGAGTAATCAGTTTCTGTGATATCAAAAGCCTTATATTTTATTTTTTTCGAAGAATGGCTGTAAAGATATTGAAAAAACTCATACATTTTCCTCTTACTGACTATTGAAAGAAAATATAATGTTAGACATTCATAATAAAAAAATACGAAAGTTTTTCCCTTCATGACAGGTTATAATCTAATTTTGTTAGTATTCTAGCCTCTGATTGGTTGATCAGCATAAAAGATGGCAAATAATTTTTGTATAACGTGGTTAAGTATAGAAGACCCCCCAACCCCCGCAAAAAACAACGATATTATCTGTGTCCATTCAATCCTCTCGTTTCAGTCCTCAGACATCATGTCATTCTTTTTTTACAAACCTACCTTTAACTTCAAACAGTAACTCTATTTAATCACATGTAAAGAAACAACATGGCTGCTACGCCTTTGCTGCATTTATTACATGTACCTACCCTCACTTCCTATCACTTCCGTTACTAAGGTTTTATTATTGAGTGGAAGTACAATATGAAATAATATTTACATTTCCAATGTCTTTGTCCGAGATAAAATTACCAATTGTAAATGTAATTTATTTCCTCATGAATGTTTTGGCGCGGTTCCAAAAAATAACCACGTGCAGGGCGGGACAACACCTAGAGAGAAGCAGGCTTGGAGCCCCAGGATTGGCGGAATCAAAGCATGTAAATATAAGGAATAACTGTCAGATTTTTCGAATTCATGAAGATGAT